>NW_020438958.1:215355-249894 GCF_000699045.2 Agrilus planipennis
CGTTACGTAATCTTATCTTAGGTAATTAACTGAAAACATATTATCGGGTGGTGAACCCAATATTGTAAACTCTCAATTTAGGCTTAATTTAAGTAGCACAAAGAATACATTCACCAAAATTGAATTTCCTCAGTATTTTTTGTAAGTGAGATTTCCAGTTATTTTAGCCTAACCTAAAATGTTTCATACGTACTTCTATTATCAGTACATGGGCGTTCAAAACCTGTCGTTGTTACTACATATTTACTATACTCTATCGTCGTTACTACAAGTGGTTTGTATACATGTATTTAGATTTCCCTTTACATCCAAAGTCATTCTAATTGAAATTTGAAATTCTTCGGACTACAATTTTCTGTTTTTTTAAATTCCATAATCTATCTCAAAAAAGTATTTTTATATCCACTCATTACACATATTTTAGCTTTCGGATCAAGCTTCTTTCTAAATTCTTCTAGTAGTAAAATATACGCCGTGAACCCAGAAACCCTTAAATTACATACACCTGGTTTTGTGTCGTATCAGAACTCAACAGGCGTTCTCTTTATTATTACATATTGTTAATGTGCTGTTGTGTAAATATGCTGCTAGTCTAGCTGCCTTATATCAAAATTATGTGGGTATATTTCCATCATGTTTCATGGTTCTTGATTTATCTAAAAGAGTTATATTGAATTTTTTGATCTTCTTAGTTTGTTGAAGAGTGTATAGGTTTGTATAATCAATATATGTACTGTTATGTTTACAAAAAGTTTTCATATCATTAGATATATTTTCCTTTCCATTATCACATCCAACTGTAGCAATCTTTAAATTAAATTTCGTTTGAGGTAAATTTACATATCTGTTAAAATACTTCTTTAGCACGCCAGAGCTTGATAAGATTTAATTTCAAAATACAACACTTTTTTAATATCTTACATCATATCTACATTCTCTTAACTATTATCCCAACCACATATTCTGTATTCTCTTTTTCTTATGTATATAAAATCTATTTCTATGAATACACTAATTGAAGGAACACTCCTTATAGTATATAATTTGTAGACATACGGTATATGTACATGTATGTAAACGACTCGGCTTTTCTATCGTCGCTGTCGATTGACCAAAACTAGGTCAACCATCGAATTCGGACCAAACTGCTTGATAAACATTTTGCATTTAATCCATGTAAATACTAATGGTATAAATACTGCGTAAATATATTGAATAAATTTGCCTCGCAAATGGACTCATCTTCTTCTGACTGTTGACCTCACAAATAGACCGTAGTCACATCACCATCCAGCTCCAGTTTCACAAGTAGACTTGAGCCTGGCATTTTTATCTGTTAGCGTAACACACGCTACACTAATCATTTTCCCATAAGCAAAATTGAGAAATTTTCATTATTCTTCTGGTAGTGTTCAAAAGCACCATACGTCTTTGCAAATTTCTGAAAGTTAAGGCAATTGCTGTACGAAATCGTGCTGCAGGCTGAGAATTGAATAATGCGGTGATCAAGGGTGTCATCTGAGAAGTCCGTATATACCAACTGATTATTGAGGAAAGTTATTGTCTAAAAATATTCCTATAATCGCAGAGTTGTGTCCATGTTGTTGAAACTAAATGGCATTACAAATTTAATACCATAACTATGAAACACTTTGACATTTAATAGGGGTTAATATCAAATATTACTGTGAAAATTCATTTTTAATTTCAATTCCACTACAAACTACAAAAGAAAAATTCCCTCATTATCTTAAATGAATTTTCACATTAATATTTGTCGTTACAAAGGATTACTGGAAAATATTCAGTTTTAAAATAACTCCCTCAAGGATTTCTCGGTACCGACGTGCTGTGAGATCTTCAGAAATTATATAAACTATGCGTCTTCCAAAAATGTAGCATGAGACCCCAATCCTCAAGTGACCCTCCTAAAAATTAAATGTTGAATTTCTGCGGACGAATTTCTTGTATTGTAGCGATTGAAAATACCCGCACTTGAAAAATAGATTCATGGGATCAGATAGCGAGTCTGTCAAAAAATTTGTTAGTAGGTATCTGGATTTTTTGTAAATATCATTGACAAACCAACATACAGCGCTCAGCATCATCGAAGTGTACATATTGAACCATGTGAAATTTAAGGGGGTGGCAATACTACTACCTACCAATTCTACAAAAAACCAAATTTTAGAGAATGTTCAATTCTGAGCTTGTTTTTGAAAATAATTGTGCATAATTATAAGTTTTTAGAAAGCCCATGTCATAACTAAAAATATGAAGGTGGACTGGATTATACGAAAAAAATTCTGTAAGAATAGTTTTAACTTAAAGCTTTTTAATTCCACCCTGCATCTAGAAAACTAAAACTAATATGAAAATTCTGCTGACGCCATCATTAATTTCACGAAAAAGTAACAAACTGTTGAAAAAATCGCAACCCTCTATCATTAAAAAGGAAGATACCTTGTACAAATGTAATGCTGTTTAATTTAAAACATTAATAATTTTCTAAAAGTATTAGCTTATAATTACTATGTAAAATAGTAGTACAGGTGCACAGAAATACTATTTTAGAGGGGGTAAATAACTTGAATTATCACACACAACATTAAAGGTAATGTAGGAATGCACTGTGAATTGTAATATTCAAAATAGATGTATTTTTCATTTGAAGGTTAAAAGTCATTACAGAAATGAAATCTTATTTTAAATCAAGGCATAAAATGGCGTAGATTACAATTATACATAGGTATATAGTTACTAATAATATAATGCGTTTAACTAGACGTAGTTTGTTATGTTTCTAAGGTATACAAATGCGGCTCATTTTAATAAACTTAACTCAAATCAGTAACCTTATCTTCTTCCGTAGGTAAAGCACACCAGTTCATGACAGTTAAGATTCAGTAAAAAGAATGACCTCCTGAAATTTCAATTTAACTTATTCAAATCGAATATCTCATAAAATAAATTACTTTCTTTAAATCCGTTTCCAGATAGGAGTGGAATAATTTGGTTAGGCGGGAATACACTGAATATTCAATTTAAACTCCATCACAAATTTCCAATAATACCAATAATTTTCATTTATCACCAAAATCTCATTTCAGATATTGCAGCAAATATTTCTTGAACAGACTAAAAGATTTTCTTTCAGCTCTTACGGAATCTGTAACTACGCTTACTCAGATCATGAGATTCTATTGTCATATATCATTAAAATGAAACCATTAATGCAGAAATGCTCAACTGAGCACAATGTGCATTTATTTTTACGCTTTTCTTTCATTATCCAATTGGAAAACCTGTAGGAACTTCTTAGGAAATTCAATAAGCGTTACGTAATCTTATTTCTCTCAGGAAATAGTCCCAATAGTGATTAAAACCCACAATATGTAAGCGAAATAATTTGCATTACCAACAATCATTGATCAATTTCGGTACATGTAACAATTTTATCAAAAATAAATTTCCGCGTTGAAAATCCACTTTGCGTCATTGAATACCGCACACAGTTTTTGCTTATGTGTACTTTGTCGCCATACATTGGTGGTTCGTTCAATTTGACTGCTGTTAACATATATGTACATATATACACACCGGTTGAGTAAGAAAACATAGTGACTTTTAAATACACATACGGATGAAAAGGAGTGGCAAAACTCCTGCAAAAAATACAGCGTATTTAAGAAACTCCAGAAAACTTACTTTTCTGAAAATAAATTATAAGTGCAATAAATGTACATACACTGTAAAAATTAATAGCAATAAACTAACAGAAATCTAATCAAAAATTGATAGGAAAATAATAATACAATGTACTGTAACCTTTGTAGCTTTCATTTCATTCCATTATTTTTTTCAGTTTTAGCCTGAGTTAGTGAATCACATCTTCATTTGACGAAGTTATTCAATAAAATATTCACATTTTTTTTTATCTTTTATGAGAATGCATCACAAATACTTCCTATTGGATCGTCTTCAATAATTTTCATCACTAAGGTGATCAAAACATCATAGGGCCGTAACTCTTAAGATTGGTTGGAAATACACCTCCACTGTTTCCATTCCTGAGCTAATCTTCGCATTTCCCTAAACCTAGAACCACCCACATCCTTAATTATTTGCGAACAGTAATCTAATGTAGGTCTACCTCTACACCTCCTAACTCCCGTGTCTGTCTCTAATATGTCCTTGACTAGACCTTCATTTCATATTGACTTCCATAGGGTCTTCTGTTCTCATACCCATTCTAATATTTCGTCATTTCTAACTTTCTCTATCCACGGTATCCTCATCATTCGCCTGTAACACCACATTTCGAATGATTCTAACCTTTTCTTTTTCGCAGCGCCCACCGTCCAAGTTTCGCACCCGTGCTGCGCCGCGCTTCAAACATACACCTTTAACAACCTTTTTCGAATTTCTAAATTAACCATTCACGAGCACAGAAGTAACTTGCTCTATCCTCCGCTTTATATCCCTTGTACACCTTCCGTCCTGACTTATCCTAAAATAGGTAAATAATCTGCAATGGGCACAGTGACGGAGGTTTTGTCGGTTTTCGGGAGCTCACTAATATTGAATTTTATATTGCCATACTTTTCGGATTTAATACCCAATACACTTTTTATTCATAATTTTCTTTTAGGCTCCAGTACTTGCCGCACACCAACGGTACAATTACCACCTGATAACTGTCTATATCAATTAAATCTTCTTTCCAGATTAACTGTCTGGAATTTACCTAAAAAACTTTCTAACTTAATTCCTAGTACAAATAGCAGGTAGTTGTGCATTTGGTGTCTACCTTGTAGAACATACTTTACTTGAATTATTAATTGAATCTAATTTCGTTGGTGTTAAAATTTCAAATTGTGAAAAATGACTCTAATCTCGCCAATTAACCAACGATGTGTTATATATTTAAACTTTTTTTATTGTAAAAGCGACGTTTTGACTGTCTATTTCAGTCATTTTCAAGCTACAAAATTTAAAAATACAATAGTAAATTCCCGTTTTTCAATCACAACATTTTGACAATAGTAATAAAACAAAAAATTATACCTCAGATTTCTATCATTGCTTACATCTAATGTCGACTAGTATCACAATTGGTTTTAACAAAGGTTTTCATATTAACAAACTTTGTCATATTTAATAAATAGTAACAATAAATAAATTTATCACAGTCAGTTTTTGGTAGTGTTTACAGTCAACATATCAATATGTCAAGAGGCAAGGTTTGTAAAGCGCTGGTTGTCTCAGGCATGCAATGGTATATACACATTATTCAAATTATCAGTGTCTGCGAATTAATACAATTTTTGTTTTTCTTAATATGTATCATTTAATTAATTAATCTGTTTTTCTCATTAGGTTCTTTTTTAAAATTTTAACGTGGTCCCATTTGAAATCGAGATTATTGCTTATTCTGTGTTCAATGACTATTGTATGGCGTTCCGGTTTTTGTGAAATGTTTGTTTTATGTTCTTTGATTCTAATTTTTAATCTTCTATAAGTTTGTCCTATATATGTTATATTCCAAAATTGGAACACAGACTTTTTAAAAAAGTTTATTAATACAAAGTACAAGCAATACTAGATCTAGTCTTAAGCTAGAATAACTACTCTACTCTATGAACGCCTTTTATAACTTTAGACTGTAAAAGTAATGTCAGAAAAAGATGTCTTGATGTATCACGCTATATCTTGCCTTAACACCTCCCCCATTAAGAAAAAAATTTATTCTTGATGATACATTTTTTCATCACTTTGTATCCGGAATGGCCGGTGACACGAATTTTCGTAATAAGAGATTCTATTGTCATATATCATTAAAATGAAACCATTAATGTGGAAATGCTCAACTGAGCACAATGTGCATTTATTTTTACGCTTTTCTTTCATTATCCAATTGGAAAACCTGTAGGAACTTCTTAGGAAATTCAATAAGCGTTACGTAATCTTATTTCTCTCAGGAAATAGTCCCAATAGTGATTAAAACCCACAATATGTAAGCGAAATAATTTGCATTACCAACAATCATTGATCAATTTCGGTACATGTAACAATTTTATCAAAAATAAATTTCCGCGTTGAAAATCCACTTTGCGTCATTGAATACCGCACACAGTTTTTGCTTATGTGTACTTTGTCGCCATACATTGGTGGTTCGTTCAATTTGACTGCTGTTAACATATATGTACATATATACACACCGGTTGAGTAAGAAAACATAGTGACTTTTAAATACACATACGGATGAAAAGGAGTGGCAAAACTCCTGCAAAAAATACAGCGTATTTAAGAAACTCCAGAAAACTTACTTTTCTGAAAATAAATTATAAGTGCAATAAATGTACATACACTGTAAAAATTAATAGCAATAAACTAACAGAAATCTAATCAAAAATTGATAGGAAAATAATAATACAATGTACTGTAACCTTTGTAGCTTTCATTTCATTCCATTATTTTTTTCAGTTTTAGCCTGAGTTAGTGAATCACATCTTCATTTGACGAAGTTATTCAATAAAATATTCACATTTTTTTTTATCTTTTATGAGAATGCATCACAAATACTTCCTATTGGATCGTCTTCAATAATTTTCATCACTAAGGTGATCAAAACATCATAGGGCCGTAACTCTTAAGATTGGTTGGAAATACACCTCCACTGTTTCCATTCCTGAGCTAATCTTCGCATTTCCCTAAACCTAGAACCACCCACATCCTTAATTATTTGCGAACAGTAATCTAATGTAGGTCTACCTCTACACCTCCTAACTCCCGTGTCTGTCTCTAATATGTCCTTGACTAGACCTTCATTTCATATTGACTTCCATAGGGTCTTCTGTTCTCATACCCATTCTAATATTTCGTCATTTCTAACTTTCTCTATCCACGGTATCCTCATCATTCGCCTGTAACACCACATTTCGAATGATTCTAACCTTTTCTTTTTCGCAGCGCCCACCGTCCAAGTTTCGCACCCGTGCTGCGCCGCGCTTCAAACATACACCTTTAACAACCTTTTTCGAATTTCTAAATTAACCATTCACGAGCACAGAAGTAACTTGCTCTATCCTCCGCTTTATATCCCTTGTACACCTTCCGTCCTGACTTATCCTAAAATAGGTAAATAATCTGCAATGGGCACAGTGACGGAGGTTTTGTCGATTTTCGGGAGCTCACTANGACGCACTGATGAGATCCAAAAAGATCGAAATCGCGATCCGCGTCTGGCAGTTTCGACAGAATACAGACCACTTCGAATTAAATTATTTTAATTTGGTTTTCATTTATTCTAATTGCATTTCGATTTAACGTTTCTTTAATTTTGAAAATAGTTTTCTGGATAATTTTTCATTTGAATTAACTTTAAATAAAGTGGCATTAAAATCTGCTATTACCATCTGAGTTAGATAAACTTGTTCATCCTGAAGTTTTAATATTCTTTTATTTGATGTTTGCAATTCGTTTATTAATTTATCATATTTAGCTTCATTATCAGCATCTAGCGTTCCAAACAAAGTGTGTAAGACCGTTCCGATTATATTAAACCAGCCTCTACGTTTTCTTTTTGGATTTGGTACAATAAATTTTATTTCATTTAAATTGGTTTCTAAATTATTAAGGGTATTCTTTAAAACTGTAGCGTGTATTTTTAGGTTAACATTATTAATTTTGTTGCCTATTTCGTCTAATTCTTTTCGATAAGATTTAAGTATTTCAAAGTTTTGAAATAAAGGTGTCAAATTTTTGTAAATTAATATATCATATGAAGAATCTGAGAGAAGGAGGGACCCTTTGTCTTCGAAATAAATACCGGTGTTTGGTAGTTTTACTGTGAAGAGCTCGCAGCAGCATCTGTAAAAGATACAGATTTGTATGGTTTAATTTGTTCTACGCTGACTAATGTGAAATTGTCCTTATTATTTTTCTTATTAATTTTTACTACATTTTGTGAAATGATTTCCGTTATTATAAATGGACCTAACCATTTAGATTGACCTTGTTTGTTAATCAGTTGGTTTTTCAAAAAGACTTTATCGTTTACATGGTAATCTGGTAGTGGCTTTTTTATTTTGTTGTCATATTTTTGTTTGACTTTAATTTTAGTTTCAATTTGGTTATTAGATGCCAATTTCCTAAGCTCTTTTTGTTTTGACTGAGTTTCTGTAACATATTGTTCAATTGTCGTTTCGTTAACCATATCGTCTTTGGGACTATTGAGGTTTCTATGTTTAAATCCGTACAATATTTCAAAAGGGGTCAATTTCGTCGCATAATGGGTTGACGTATTATACGCAAATGTTGCTGAATCTAATAATGCTTTAGGGCCTAATTTATTTTTTTCTTTTGTCGAATAAGTCGAAATTGTATCTTTAAGTGTACTGATTACTCTCTCTACCATACCGTTAGTTTTGGGATGGTAACCTATCGATTTTGTATGTTGAATTCCTAACTCAAATGTTAATTTTTCTAATAATTTATTAACAAATTCTCCGCCATGATCAGTATGTACTCGTTTAGGTAGGCCAAAAGTTGCGATGAAATTTAATAATTTACTTTTAATCGTTTCTGCAGTTTTGTCTTTGATTATATAAGTTTTGAGGAATTTAGTTAATCGATCTTGTATTACTAAAACATATTCTTTTTTTGAAGGTGAGAAATAAATTTCGGCAGTATCTAAATCGATTCTTTCAAAAGGATATATCGGGGTTTCGGTAATTGTTAAAGGAGCTTCGAAACTACGTCTAATTGTTTTATTACTTTGACATTCCAAACAAGAGTTTATATAATTAGTTACATCATCTTTAATTTTGTGCCAGGTAAAGTATTCTTGTATTTTGTTTAGAGTTTCAGTTATTCCCTTGTGTCCAAAAGCAGGTGGATCGTGATGCATTTTGATAATATCTCGTTTTTTTGAAGGATCACCGGAATATTTGTATGTTGTAGAGATTTGAATTTCTAAATTAGGGTCAGTATTTAATTTGTCGCGCAAATAATTTATCATGCGTTCTAATTCTTTACTTGAATCCTTTTCAACAATGAATCTGATCAAATCTTCTTTCTGTATTAAAGTAAGAACTACAAATAAACTTTCAAATAGATCTCTCTGATTAGTGGAGTTGTCGACTATATAGGTTAGATTTGAATTAGATATGGAGGGTTTTAACTCTAGTTTGTCTGATACAATTGAATTTTCTGTGTCGCGTAAAATGTAAAGCAATATTTTAAATTATCCATCATGATCAAAGCTTCGTCATTATGATTTCTGTCTTGAAATTGTCCGAGCCTGGGTCTTTCACTGAAAATAAAGGGTGATGGTCACAGATGATCGGGAATTTTTTCCACATATGTAAGGCCTGGAGTGTTTACCAGCCCAAACGATGGCCAATAGCTCTCGTTCTATAGTGGAATAGCGGGTTTCCGCGGGCTTTAGGTTTCGACTTGCGTATGCTATCGGTAAACTATTGTTAACAGGACCTTGACTGAGTACAGCACCAATTGCATAGGCGCTAGCATCGGTTGTTAGAATAAAATTTTCATTAAAATTGGGATATTGTAATATTAGTGCCGTTCAAAGTATTGAAAGACACTAATTGTTCATTTTTGAATTCAAATGAGATATCTTTTCTCAATAATGCAGTTAAGGGTTTAGCTAATTTGGAATGAACTTGCGATAATAGCCAGTTAAACCTAAAAAGGATTTGATTTCTTTAGGATTTCTTGGAACAGGGAAATCTTTGACAGCATTAATTTTGTTTGGGTTTGGTTTTATACCTTCTATAGTAATAATATGGCCTAAAAATTCTGTCTCTTTCCGAAGAAATTCGGATTTTTGAGGTTGAATTTTGAGATTATGTTTCCGAATCCTTTTAAAAACGTTTCTTAATTTATTACAATGATCCTCGAGCGAGTTTCCAAATACTACAATATCGTCAAGATAAACAAGGCATTGTGTAGGGGTTAACCAGTCAAAATCGTGTTCATTGCTCGTTGAAAAGTTGCCGGTGCGTTAATCAGATCAAATGGAACCCGAAGCCATTCATAATGACCGTTCAGTGTAGAAAAGGCAGTTTTTGCAATAGAGTTTTGATGAACCTCTAGCTGATGAAATCGACTGGTTAGATCCTGGGTCGTGAAATATTTAGCATGTCCGAAATTGTCTAAAATTTCTTCGATATTGGGTAAAGGGTATTTGTCCGGAACTGTAATTTTGTTTAAGTTTCTGTAATCTATAACCATTCTCCATTTTCTTTTACCTGAACTATCAATCTTTTTGGAAACGATCCAATAGGGGAAGAATATGGAGAGTGACTAGGTCTTATTATCTTTTGTTCTAGTAATTCTGAAATTTGTTTGTCTACTTCTTCCTTGTGACTATTTAATTTAAGTAAAATTCCTTTGTAAGTCTAAATTGCAATTTAATTATTTCAGAAATTCAATGCCTACGATGCCATTCAGAGATACATCTAATGGTGAAACATTATACATATATGTATTTATTTACTTTTTTAATGTTATGGTGATTGAACCTACTGTTTTAAATGAGTCAGCGTTAAATCCTGAGATTGTTATTCTATCGTTTGTGTTTATGAACTTCTTGAACTCAGATTTGTACTTTATAAGGTTAACGGAGGCGCCGGTGTCAATTAACAGCGTAACTGGAATATTTTTTACTTTTGATGAAATGTATGGTAATATTTCGGTAATAATTTTAGTGGTATTGATTTTAAAGGTACAAAGGTTTTCAAAATTTGAGGGATTTTGATTTAATTGAACGAACAACCCTCTTCTGTTTCGTTCGTTTTCGCGTTTAAATGATTTTCTTCAATTTCCTCGTTGCCGGAATCATCAATTTCACTTTGATCATTTGCAATTTCGCATGTTTTGATCTTGGATGATTCTGAAGGGAAGCCTTTAAAGGGTGAACCCGAAAAACTAGGCGTAGAATGCTTTTCACTATAACGTGAAAATTTCGAGGTACTGGGTTGTTAAGAGTCAAAATTAGGATTTACTCGAGAATCATTAGTTGGTTATCTTCTTATAAAAGGTTTTTTGATAGCAATTTTATTAGCTGTGTTACTACTTTTTTGAGTTTTAAATTGGGTATATTTTTCTTGATCATCCCGTTCCTTTAGTCTTTTGTAGGCTACGAGTGCATGAGAAAAAGCTACTTCGGGTGTTTCAGCTTTAGTATGAGCTATTGAAATTTCGACATCTTTAGGAATATTGTTTAAAGTGGTAGTAGCGATTTTATCATCAAAATCGGAAAGAACTGTAATAGGATCTGAATCATCAGAAATGTTTTCGGTAGCGGATGCTGTAAGATCGTCTCGTATTTTGGCGATCTTATTATACGTATCTTTGATTGAAATTTTATTAGAATTTCGAAACATTATTAAATCGGATATTAAACCTTCGGAAGAACGTTCTAATCCAAAATTTGTTATCAATGCTTTTTTGATATTTTCCCACTTATCATAGTGTCTTGCTAAAATTATGCGTCCTGCGCGCCCTGACAAACGATTAAGAACAATTCTCAATAGGTATTGCACATCAGAAATTTTCGCATTTTCAAAAACGAAGTCTATCGTTTCTACGTATTGGTGTAACGGCACGTTATCACCATCGAAATGAGGTATTAATTCTAAAAGTTCTCTTCTAGAATAATTTGCATTTTCCTCTAATTCAAATGAGGTTTCCGAAATATTAGGATTCGACATTTTATAAATGTTTATAGAGAATGGTACTTAAATAAAAAAAGAAACTCACTTTTTAGAGAAATATTGGAACAAAAGGGGTAAAAGGAAGTGGCAAATAACTTAGACCGTATGCTGCTACGGCGAAGATCACCAGGTAGCCAAATCTCATTTGTCCTCTGCGGAAGAAAGTGTAGGCGAGACCAATCGTCTTTTTCGAAAACGTCCGGGTGTATCGGAAGAGGCGAGAGGCTTCTTGGGAAACACACTTAAAAATTCATCAGTCCACAAAAGTCACGAAACATAGAATGTTATTTAAATTTTCTGTTTTCGCACTTTTTCTTGCAACTCACGAATTAAACGGACCCGAATATCCTACTGACTGCGCCAAATGTTATATTCCAAAACTAGAACACAGACTTTTTAAAAAAGTTTATTAATACAAAGTACAAACAATACTAGGTCTAGTCTTAAGCTAGAGTAACTCATCTACTCTATGAACGCCTTTTATAACTTAAGACTGTAAATGTAATGTCAGCAAAAGATGTCTTGATGTATCACGCTATATCTTACCTTAATATGTATACACTATTCCAATTAGTATCTGCACAATCAATTTGATAAATTACGTGTGTCTGGTGTTCTCTGACCGTTTTGTATTTGCCTTTAACTATAACGTTTTTTAGTTTGTTGTGTAACGAGTTTACAACATTAAAATCAAGATTTTTTAACATTCTGGAAATTTTGATAGTTGAGTTGTTGATATGTGGAACAATTACCATCGGGTTCTTCTAGCGTGTGGTTGATACACTAGCATTATTCAAGTTATCATTAAGGAATTTAATTCTTCTACGGATATGCTTGTTGACGAATTTCTTTGGGTAACTGTTGGCTGACAAAATATCTCTGACTTTTTGAATATTTGTTTTATGATAAGGCTTTTCAGACAACTTAATTGCTTTATCAACGAGATTGTAGACCATTGCTGCTTTTTGGTGAGTTGGATGGAAGAAATTATAATTTAGAACCCGGCCCGAAAACGTAGGTTTTTGATACCAATACTTTGCCGTCTTTTCTCTCCACCTCAACATCCAAGAAACAGAGTTTCTGGTCTACCTCTCGTTCATGCGTGAATTTCAAATGTTCATGAGCAGAGTTGAACACATCTATCAATTTATCCACCTCTGAGATTTGCAGCACTATGAAGCTGTCATCAACATATCTAAAATATGTAAGATTTCTCATATCAAGTTTAACAAAACATTCAGACTCTAAATCATTCATGACAATCTCTGCTAATATTGGACTAAGGGCTCCCTCCATGGGGCTACCAAACTTTTGTCTGTAAAATTCATCATTGGAAGTAAGTTGATGACAAAATGAGATTAACAGCTTTTTTAAATTCGTTCCAAAGGATGTAACAATTAGGTTGTATTTGTGTCCATCATCTTTCTAAGCTTTCAACAACAGCGTATTGAGAAATATTTCTAAACAACGTAGTGACACCTAATGACAAAAGAACTTCATCATCTCGCAAGTTAATGTTCTCTATTTCATTTTTAAATTGAAGGCTATCTTTTACACTATATTTAGAAGATACAATATTTTTTCTGATAATTTTGATAATATACTTTGAAAGATTGTATAATGGAGAATGATACAATTAATCGGTACGGTATGTATTTCTTATGTATTTTTGGAAGAGCATAACATTTTGGTAGATTTCCATCCGAGTTGTAAATCCACCTATATGTATCCTTACTAATATACTTTTTATTTTACAAATCCTTACAGAGTTCTGTTAGTTTTTTATTCAGATTAATTAACGGATCGGACTCTAATTTTTCATAGATGTTTTCATCTGAAAGCATATACGTAACTTGAATCCGGTCTTGAAATTGCCACAGTAACATTACCCTTGTCCGCAGAAGTAAACAAAATGTTTTGCTCTTTCGTATAGGTTTTCACTCTATCCACATGATTAAAAAGCAACTTTTTTTTGTAGTTTTGATGTTTTTGTTTTGCGTTTTTATCAAGAATAATAATTAATATGTTCAACTAATTGTTTTCTCACTTCATCTAACGCTGGTTGTTGGGGTAACAGATTCAGTCAATTCTCGACATTTTTTATCACAGTTATAACGTCTTTATCTTGCTCAGGAATCTCTAAATCAGTCAAATTAACTAACCGTATCTTGTTGTACTCGTTGTTCTCATTAGGGTCAACGAGAACCCGGTATTTCTCATTTCTCACAAAATGTAATTTTTTTCGCGTGTGTTAGAAGAATTCTATCGATTTTCGGTCGGAAAAAAGTATTAAAATCATTAAAAAAATTGTTCGAAATGGTTTCGCGTGACCTAATAAGTATGGTTTGTCGTTGTTGCTGTTGTCACCTCTCATAGCTTAGTAGTCAGAGCATTGGTGCGTAAAGTCAAAGGT
The DNA here is from genome assembly GCF_000699045.2 of Agrilus planipennis. Taxonomy (NCBI): domain Eukaryota; kingdom Metazoa; phylum Arthropoda; class Insecta; order Coleoptera; family Buprestidae; genus Agrilus; species Agrilus planipennis. The sequence continues at coordinate 229,510 of NW_020438958.1, forward strand.
CCCGGGTTCGATTCCCGGTGAGGGTGTGACAACAGCAACAAATTGTTCCCTCATTGATTTGAGGTAGTTTATAGTGGAAAAAATTAAAAATCAATTTTCACATTAATTTGATATCAACCCCTATTAAATGTTAAAATGGTTCATGCTGTTTTCATTGTTTTGCTTTTGACCGCATATTTTCTTAACCATATTGTGATTTAATCTATTATTGTCACAGATGGTGGCTACAACTACAATTCATTAACAAGTACAGGAACCAAGAAAATAACCTCTTATATATCTCCATAAGCACTGGACATCGAAAAGGCTAGAACCATCTTAGCTACGGTATTTTCAGTGGTAAGCTCAATCCCGGTTAATCTGCAACCTTTATACTATACTCCAGCTTTAACATAAATTTCATCTAATTGTAATATTACATATTTTTCTATATCTGTCAAAGTTTTACAAATTTCGCTTGTAAAATGTTCATTTTCATTTTGAGTACCTGCGGAAATCTTTAGTGAATGTAATAACTGCTGCAGATACTTTGAATGAGCTAAAATTAATATGTGGTTTTCACGGATTGCCGAATAGCAAGATGATGATTGACTATAAATGATGGACTATGGGAAAATAAACTAGGATTGAATATTATAATTGAGATTTATTAAAACGAATTGCGTTCATGACATTGTATTATTATTATTAGTATTAGCCGACTAAGAAGAAGAGAGACAGCATAGATAGTTGTTCTATCTATCAGCAATCGTCTGATATTAAGGACATTACAAACTGTTTGGTTTATACAACTTATTCTAACACCTGCCCTTAAACTAAACAGTCTGTAAACCAAGATTAGAAACCAAATTTAAATGTTTATCTTTACACAAAGGTTTGGTTAAAACATCTGCAGGCATATGTTCAGTAGGCTAATATTCTGAATCAACAATTTTGTCCTTTACAATTTGTGTTACATAATGATGTCTAATACCTATATGCTTGCTTCGACTGTGATTAATCTGACTGTTGCATATTTTCTGTGCTGATTGACTATCTTTATACAGTCACTTGCAACAATTTACCTAAACATTCATGTAAGACATTTCTGATAAATGTAGCTTCCATTACTGCTTCACATAAAACCATGTATTTACTTTCAGTAGTTGAAAGTGCGACCGTTCTCTGCTTGTGGCTTTCCCACGATACAGCAGACTTACCTATTTTAAACACATAACCCGTGTATGAACGTCGGTTGTTCCATGTATACCGTCTCCTTTAATTCTCCATTTAAAAAGGACGTCTTCACATCCATGTGATCAACATTTATATCTAAGTTGACTGTCAGGGCAAGCTAGGTGCGTATTGTAGAATATCTTATCACAGGTGTATAAGTATCTGAGTAATCTATGCCATATTCCTGTGTAAATCCTTTGGCAACAAGACGAGCTTTATAACGTAGAAGCTGTCCTTCAGGTCCCAGTTTCTTCGTGAAAACCCATTTACATTTGACTGCTCTCTTTCCATTTGGTAATGTTAGGTTCCAAGCTTTACTCTTTTCAAATTATTTAAAATTTATCTGCTATAGCTTCCTTCCAGTTCCTTCCTTCCTTTATTAGGTGTAGATGGCGCCTCTTGTATTGTCTGTGGTTCGTCGCCGTGACTTGCTGCTGTTATAGCCACCACTGCGTTTGTAGACTCTTCATAGTCTTCATAATCGCTTGACGCTTGATTCATAGTTATATTAGGATTCCAAGTGATATCATTGGGATCTTCAATATAGCTACATTCAGAACTAGATAATGACAATTCCATAACTTCTGTGACTGAAGACTCAACAACATTGTCTTCATTTGTGCTCACATCAACATTATTATTAGAAAGTTCCAACTGACAATCATTAATGCAGTTTTCTTGGTTAGATATCACAGTTTTATACATTTTCTCTTCTAAAACTGTACATCTCTAGACCTGATAATTTCTGAAGGTTTTTCTGGATCAATTAATCAATATCCCTTCGATTCATTACAATATCCAACATGAATATATTTTTAACTTTTTGGATCAAATTTCTTACGCTTTTCATATGGGATCATTGCATAAGCAACACAGCCAAATACTCTTAATTCAGATAAATCGACATTCCTACCAGACCATTTCTCTTCAGGTGTTGTGCCTCTCACCGCCTTGCTTGGTGATTTATTCTTAATAAATATTACCATATTCAATGCTACTGCCCAGAACCTCCGGTCCATTCCAGCATCTTGCAGCATGCATCGTCCAGCCTCCACAATTGTCCGGTTGGCCCGTTCTGCCACTCCATTCTGCTGCGGGGAGTATGGGACGGTCAATTGATGCTCGATGCCATGCTCTTCTAGAAACATCTGGAACTGTAAAATTAACATATTCACGGCCATTGTCTGTTCGAAGAGCCTTAATTTTCAAATTCTTCTGATTTTCTACAGGACTTTTCATGACATTGACAAAGTATTAGCCGACCCAGAAGAAAAGAGACAGCATAGATAGTTGCGCTGTCTATCAGCAATCGTCTGATATTAAGGACATCACAAACTGTTTGGTTTATACAACTTATTCTAACAATAAATAATAAAAGACAGTGGAACAGTACTTATTTTAAAAAGAAAGTTAAATTGTTCTGATAAAAATGACAACAGCTCGCATATAGACTCGTGCGCTCATTCAGTATAGTCCGTTTCAGCAAGAAATGCGAGAAACGTTGAAATATTATATTTTATTGTATTAATAATGCTATGCGATTTTTAGCTCCACATATAGAGGCTTTGACAGCATTTCGTTTATTTGAGTCCATTTAGAAATCATTTTGTATGAAAGGAATTGTGAAGATAAAATAGTATAGAATAATAAAACCGCTTGCAACAACTGACGATTTTAATACCTCTTCATTCCTAACCATCTCTATCCTCGTTGTCCTCATCATTTACCTGTAATACCACATTTTGAACATATCTAACCTTTTCTTTTCAGCAGCGCCCACTGTCTATGTTTCGCATCCGTACAACGCCGTGCTGTAAACATACACCTTTAACAACTTGCGAATTTCTAAATTAACCGTTCGCGAACATTGAAGGCGACTCGGCCCTGCGCTATCCTCTGCTTTATATCCCTACTACCCCTTCCTTCCTGACTTATCTGACTTCCTAGAAACCTAAAATCGGTCAATTCTTCTAATTTTTCTTCTCCCATCTTTATATTCGCTTTTCCCTACTTGTTCTTCCCTTGCATACTAGTATTTTTGTTTTACTTTGATTTATTTTCATACAGTACTTTTCCTTTCAAGCGATTTCGTTTTTCCGTTAAAAAAATGCTCCGCTTTAGAAAAAACTTTTTCGCAAGTCACTGAAGTTACTACGGTTAAACATTTTTGTCTTATCAGTTTTGCCAAATGAGAAAACATACGAGTTTTCCCTCCCCCATACCAAAGGATTCCGTTGTCCTTCTAAAACGTCATCTTCCATATATCTTTGAAATTCCGTAAGTGCCCTTGAAGTAGCGTTTATTGTTTTTTCTTTTTGTTTACCACTTTAAATCAGATCAGCCTATCAAAAAAAGACCAAACTAATAGTTCCAGTTCTGTGGAGTCGCGTGATTTAAGTGCACGTAGATAGATCAATTTGTTTATTTATTTGTTGTCTGGGTTTCGTAGAAGCTAGTTCTAATTTATATCACTCATTTTTTCCAGTTTTTCGTATTTATACAATTTCAACTATAATCATATTTTATTATAATGAATACCACAGTTACACCTCGTGTAACTAGGAAAGGTAGAAAACGGACATTAAACAATGGCAAGTGGAGAAAACGAAAGATGCAAGTGTTAAGATAGAAAAAAAAAATGCTGACAGTAATCAAAAATAACAGTTTTCTTCTAATATCATTTTCTTAATATTTATACATTTTATTCGTAATGTGAGCGTTTACTTTTATGCAAGGTATTTCATGGGAGCGTATAAAATAATTTGCACTAAAAATAAAATTATACTACAGTATAAGTGACGTTTTAATTTTTGATTAATTGTAAATGCATTGTTTAAAGAAAAAGTTTTTGAATAATTTTAATTGTACTTTTTTATTTAAGACGTAAAGCAATGGATTTACCGAATTGTTATCATAATTAAAAAACCCTGTTTTCCCTGCTAGAAACTAACAAACACAGATATTCATAGTTTTCATAAAGCAATTGATTCTATAGTGGACAAGGTAAAACAAGATATTTATATTTTAGAATTTTTGGAGGGGTCAGAACCTAATAGATCACTATCATCGCGGACAATCTATAAAATAATTTGTTCCTACTGTCAATAAGGAGAAAATAAGAGTATGCCAGAAAGCATTTTTGGGAATTACTCATTTTACTGCAGATCGCTTAGAAAGATTAGTAAAGTATCGTTGTTTAAGTAAAGACATTCCACGAGAACGTTGAGGTGGTTATAATGTTAAGAACAGAAATGTTCTGTACTCAGAATCCTAATTTAAACGTAAAAATTTGCTTTTTTAGAAAATATGAAAATACATTTTAGAATTTGAGCTTCGGAACACCTATGTCTGTTCTACACATGTATTCGTATTGAAGAACTTCTTAAGAATTCTAAAAGCAATAATCAAGAGGTTAAAATTATAGCAGAATAGCACGTACATACACTAACAATGAAAGCATTTTATGATTCCTTTAAATTAAGTATTCAATATATACAGTAATTTACGATTGATTGCCAAAGTAATTTAGCTTTAGCGAAACTACCCGACCAGAGTGCTTACATTTCGCCACAAATTAATTTATATAATATTATCGCCGTTTGTAGCAATTCAAAGACAGAACTATTACCAGAAACTGTTTCTTCTTATGTATGGTTGGAAACGGAGTACAGCAAAAATTCAAATGTCATCGCTTCAGCGGGGTATAGTACATTAATAAAGCATAATTTCAAGGAAGACGCAGATGGATGTGGAAGACAAAAGAAGAATACCACAGTAATAGGTAAGCTAGCATTCTGGTTAGGTTGTAAGACTCCAAAATCTATAAATTCTTTGGAAATGGTTTTTCCAGTAGTTGGACATTCCTTTGTACCGTCAGATAGAATGTTTGGGTTAATCGAGAGGGAAATTAAAAAAAGAATTATTGTAGACCGCATAGAGTACGAAGAAATAATTTAAAATTACTCAAAACTTTTTAAGCTTGGTAACAACTAGCAAATTTTTGATTGGGAAACAGAAGTATCTAAATATATTAAGAAAAAACTGCTCAAGGACTTTTTAAATTTAATGAACTTTTAATTTTTACTTACTAAAGAAAATCGCGATGTTTTAGTAAGAGGAAAAATTAACTACATATCCGACCTAGGTTTCTCCAAATCCGTAAGCAAAAGAGGAAAATTATTTTGGAGCCTAAATCCTAAAGTAATTGAGATTGGGGAATCCAGCCTAAAAAGGTGCAAATCCTCAATTTTAAGGAAACATTTTGGAGACGATTGGTCTAACCACCCTGATTTTCAACTTTACAATAATATCCAGAGCTCAATTGAATCCCGCGTACAACAAGATAACCACTAAGAGGACGAAAAAAAAAGAAGTAGTCATCGAAGAAGAAAATGATGAACCTAGAATCTAAGAGTTTGTTTTGTAAAGTACTTATTTACTTATTTAGAAAAGATTGTTCTGTACCTTTTTTTTTTCATGTGTAATATTACACCTACCTAATAAAAATGAATTATATTTTGTAGCTTTCATTTAAAGAAAATAGATATTTCAAAATAAGACAAACATGCCGTTGTGGGCATTTGCAATTGTAAGCTGCAAAAACGATTTTTTTTACTTTTTATTTACTATAATTTTTGGGAAGACTTCGAATTAAAAAGTATAGTTGTTTCAAAACAAGATCACAAGATCTAATCAAAAACCAAATTTTAAACAAATCTATACCTATTTAAATTACAGACTATTTTCTTCAGCCTCCTGCAAAATTTTGTAACCAACAAATACCGAGCTTTGCATTTAGGTGACTCATATATCTAATTCCAACTCTAATTTATAATTGAATTAATTGAATAAAAACAAACATAAACCGTTATTCATCGTCTTATCTTACTTGTCTTCATACCTAGTCTACTTCTACTTGAATGTTGCAAATCATTTCGAGTTTGAGGAGTTTCATCGATAAACAGAACAGACTCAACAATAATCATCATCGTCGTCAGTCCTAAGACTGGTTGGACACGCACTTCCACTCCTTCCTATCCTGAGACAATCTTTTTTTCCCTAAAACTAGAACATCCTACGCCCTTAACTATTTGCGAACAGTAATCTAATCTAGGTCTACCTCTACTCCTCCTAGCTCCTGATTTCTTCCTCTAATATATTTCTGACTGGACCTTCATGCCTGAGAAGGTGTACTACTAACCTATCTCGCCTGTTTCATATTGACTTCCATAGAGTCTTCTGTTCTGTTAATTCTTATACCTCTTGATTTCTAATCTTCTCTATCCACGGTATCCTCATCATTCGCCTGTAACACCACAGTTCAAAAGCATCTACCCTTTTCCATTCCGCCGTCCATACCTCGCACCCGTACAGCGCTGCGCTCCAAACATACGCCGTTAACAATCTTTTTCAAATTTCTCAATTAAGTGACTTCTTTTTATTGAAGGCGACTCGACCCTGCGCTATCTTCTGCTCTATTTCCTTACTACTTCTTCCGTCCAGACTTATTTGACTTCCCAGGTACCTAAAATCAGCCTTTACATTCACTCTCTCTCTACTTTTTCGACCCTTGCATTTTTGTTTGTTTACAAATTTTCATAAAATACTCTTTTGTTAATATCGCTTCTATTTCATTTAAAGCTATCTCTAACTCATGCTTGCTAGGTGCTAATACTGCTATATCATCTGCAAATCAAAACATACTAATCTTTTGTCCCTGAATATATATGTTAGGCCCGAAGACCGAAAACGCTCAGTGGCCGGAGAAAACGGCCACATCGCGTTCTGGCTGCCTTCGAACGCACAGAACGCGTTTTGGCTGTTTTTAAACGCTCGCAACGCGTTCTGGTAACTGTTAAACAGCCGGAACGCGTTCGGTCAATTGTTGAACGCTCACAACGCGTTCTTAATGTTCGACTTGTATTATTTGCCGCTTTCTACCTGCGTACAATGAGATTTATATTGTACTTATAAAACAAATGAATTTCCATCCATTTTTCAGTTTTTAGGAAACAATTCAATTATTGACAACTATAATTGGATACCAAAGATGGGTTCGGTTTTTCTCGCCGAATCATTTCAACAGTATTAAATTTTAAATTTTCCTGTCACAAATATTGCAAACAATCGCTTGTCCAAACCCTTCGCTTGTTGACTTTCCACAAATCGCATGCACAAAGTTGTCACATTCTGAACATTTGTAGGCTCCTGAAGATTCTTTTTATGATCACATAATTCATTGTCATATAGAGTCATTGGTACGTGCATTGTTATAAAATCGTCGAAAATATTATACAAATTAGAAATGTTCATAAATGTACTGTACTGGAATGATTATAAAGGAAAGTAGTACATTTTTAGTACCTTCAGTTTATAACAATAGCTAATAACCGTACACCTATTGTTTAGGTATGTTGACAAAATCCTTAAATTACAAAAGGTTATTTAAATTTCATTTATTCATATATTGTATGCTCAGCAATATAAGTGTTCAGTGTAACTTTCTTCCTAGAACTGAAAAACAATTATAAGAAATTTAATATTATTGAAATGATTCGGCGAGTACAATATAAATCTCATTGTACGCAGGTAGAAAGCGGCAAATAATACAAGTCGAACATTCAGAACGCGTTGTGAGCGTTCAACAATTGACAGAACGTGTTCCGACTGTTTAACAGTTACCAGAACGCATTGCGAGTGTTTAAAAACAGCCAAAACGCGTTCTGTGCGTTCGAAGGCAGCCAGAACGCGATGTGGCCGTTTTTTCCGGCCACTGAGCGTTTTCGGTCTTCGGACCTGACATATATATCCCTACAATTGTACTGTTTTTAATGATGTTGACCGCGTCTTCCATATATAGATTAAAAAGTAGCGGTGACAATGTGGATCCTTGTTTGACTCCCTTTCCGATATTTAATTCTTTGCGTTGCTCTATAACTGCCTGCTGCTCTTTATACAATCTGTCACTCTTCTATTTCTATAACTTATCCCTACAGTTTTATGTATATTAAACCTCTTACCCATTTAACATTGTCAAAGGCTTTTTCTAAATCTACAGATCTTATATACACACTCTTTACTCTCTCTATCGTTTTCTCTATTGTTATCCGTAAAGCTACAATGGCCTTCCGCGTTCGTCTATTTTTTCTAAACCCAAATTGATCTTCTCCTTATAGTTCTTCCGCCCTTTTTTCCATCCTTCTCCCGACAATTCTAGTTATTATTCTTGACGCATGGGGTGTTAAGCTAATCATTCTAAATGTCTCACACCTATCCGCGCCTCTTTTTTTATAATGCTCCTGAACTTTCTCCGTCTCGTAAATGTGCCTAACTAGTTTCAACGTACGATCTCTAACCTCTTCTCCCGTATGTTTTAGAATTTTTCGCTTGTATCCTATCTATACCTGTCGCCTTATTGTTTTTTAATGATACTGCAAACTCACCCCTCATTATGGAGTAACCTAGCTAACCTATTTCCACACTATCTTCCTTTTCTAATACACCTCCTAACTCATGGCCTACATATAAGTACTCTCAGTATTCTTTCCATCCATCTGTCTTTTCCTCATTTTCTAACAAAATGACCCCTGCCTCGTTTCTCATTTTATTTCTGCTGTAGCCTTCTTCTCTAAAATTCCTTCTAATTATATTATAAGCCTCATCGGCTTTACCTACTTCAAATTTTTCTTTTACTTCTTTACACCTCATAGCGATCCACTGTTCCTTAGCTGCTTTACTCTTTCTTATTATTTTCCAATTGATCGCCTTATATCTTTTTTGCCCCTCTTCGTCTGCCCTGTTTTTTTTTATTTCCGCCTCTTTTCTATAAATCCTATACGCTGTAGCTAATTATGTACTCGATCTATTAATTCTATTAAATTGTATAAAAATATTTTGTACATTTACGTCATTGTCAGGAGGAATATTTATGAATATTAATTATATATTATCGGAAAACTAATACCTCACAATGATTTAATTTTTTCCGAAGGGATTTTTTCCCGAGACATCTTTTCGGGGAGTATTTTTATTTTCGGGGGATTTTATTCCAATTACTTCTTTGCACTATAGAGTAAAAAAAAGGTAAAACAGTATACTATTGCGTTACCGCTATAAATATCATCAACGACAAGTTTATCAAAACAGTGATATTTATCGGATCTGCGTCAATAAAAAATTTGTGGAAGGTGTGAAAAAATGAAGTTGGTTGGATGTTGTAAATGTTCATATAGAATACACTCTTATCAGCCGTATATAAGAAGAACAAATCGTGAAAAACGCTGAGAATAGATGAATTGATTTTGTGACGCAATTACCAAATTTATTCAGTGTGATTGCAAACGAGCGTCCCTTTTCCCATCTGTGTGACACCAGGAGAGTAAATCTGCAAAAGAAAGCTTGTATAAAATATTTCTATAGCCATAAATGTAATAGTATAGACAAACGCTTCTGTTTCATGGATAACTGTCTATCAATTATTGATTCTACAATCTTTGCAGGTAAAATGGTTCAAGCACGACCTCATGTCGTTCCAAACCTGTTGTACATTAATAGTCGGTATAAATTCACGGAATGACAACATGAAAATCTGCCCCTGTGTGCATTATTTCTCTTCAAACGGATAGAAATGCGACGCACATGTTTATTATTTTATAACTACTGATGAGGGGCCAAAATTACGAATTTCAGGTTACGAATATATAAACTGTCAACGGTGCATATGTCGGGAACCATTGTAATTATACAGAAAAAAAGAGGAAAAATATTGCTCACCTATTTGTTACAAATGCATTAGCGAATTAATTTTTTGAGTTAACATAGATAACCACAAAAACAATGAGGAAAAATCCATCGCCGGGAATCGAACCCGGATTCCTAGTTTTATACACCGGTACTCTAACACTAACGAAAAAATTCAGAGGGCCTCCTTACTACAGACTACGTATATTAGGGTATTAACCTACTTTGAAGTTCATAAACAGCTTAGAATGGATGTAAACAAGAAAAACTTTTAGGTGTTTTATTCTCACTAACTAATAGTAGTATATTATTATGGTTTTTATTATTATATTTCAATATGATGCATTTCATTTGAGTACTATGCGAGTTGGCCATTAGTGCTTTATTTCTGGGAATGATGTGAGTTGACCCTTCGTACTCTGCTAATTGTTCAGAATGGGTACTATGCGAGTTGACCCTTACTACTTTCGTGAAAGCATACTATTACACTCTTTACCATGGTACATACTTTAGGCTAACTTAATATATTGTCTGAGAAGGTATTTGGCGTGTTGACCCTTACTACCTGTAACTCAAATCATAAACCATTATTTATGTATNGACACTAAAGCTAGATAAGAGTACTCCGAGATACCTTCTTCAGGAAGAAATTAAATATGAAAAACTGACCATAAAATATTCAAAAAGGGCCTTAAAGTACGAAGAAAAAATATTAAATTCCGAAGGCAACGCAATACTAAAAGAATGTGTAAATGTTAAGGACAAAATTGCGCTCTTGCAAAAGGAAGAAAAGAAAATCACAAGGGAAAGATGGATAAAAGAAAGAAAGAATTTTTTAATGGAGAGAGGATGGTCAATCAAACATTATATATAGAAGCTGGAAAATGAAAGAAATGTATGGAAGGAACTAGAAAACTTAACTAAAGATATTGACAAACAAAAAAGGAGAGAGAAAATGAGAAACATGAAATTCGCTCAAGAGTACAAGATATTATGGAAAGAAGGAGAAGAAAAACCTCACTATTTGAAAGATGAAGGAGTAAAGAGAAAAAACCACCTACAATTAACTGCAAGATTCAGATTGGGAAGCGAAAATAGAGCGTCAAGGTATTGGGAGGAAGAAGAAAAGAAATTATGCAGATTACGTAAAAAGGAGCCAGAGACGCTTGAACATATTTTTGAGCGATGTGGGGAAACGGGAAGCTCTGCAAAAAGCTGGAAAGCTCAACTGGAAGGAGTGAACAACATGAAAAGGATGAGAGAAATCTTGGGGAAGAGAAAAATAGCAGGAGAAGAAAATTAATAAAAATGGAAAGAAAGGATGGTCTAAATAAGATGAGAAAAATATGAATAAGGAGGTAAATAGCAGAAAAACGAGAAAGTAGAAAAGAGAAAATAAGTAAATGTAAATGTAACTGCACCTTGTATGTATAAAACATAATGTTTTTAATAAAGCTATCTATCTATCTATCTATTATTCCATTTGTTTACAAGATAATCACATTTCTGTACTAATATGCCTATCTTTCCACGCAATATCAAGGTTACTAATTAAAATTTGCAATTGTTATTGTTGATTAAAGATGCTAAAGAAGTCTATGGTTTATTTACGATTTTATAAGCTTAAATTATTTATTTATCATTAAACTACAATACACTTAAGTTGATTATTTTTTGATTGCATTTGTAGATGTAGCTGTATTTGTTACTTTCTTAGTCATTAATGCATTTACAATAAACCTTTCAGAAATAAAAAAATACAAAATTCTGTGTGCAATAGTAACCATGGAACAGCAAAATAAAAATGTAAAACACACAATAATTGTAAGAGGAATGGTACTTTCATGATTGAAAACTAGAGAGAAAAAGTGGTGGTTACGTTCAGATAGTATTTCTCCTTTCTTTGACGTCAAATAAACACGGTGGTGTTTTTGGATTGCATTCTTTGAAGGGATATATGCACAAAGTAGAATGAAGATTCGGACTATAGGGCTAATAGTTCACTTAGACCACGGCCCTATAGCCCGAATCTTCATTCTGCTATGGATTCCGGCCGTGAAAGCTTTTGTTCTTACACTGATATATGCACATTTTAATGCCTGTCTGTACAAATAGAACTAGAAAACTATGTTTTAACTCATAAAGCCTAGACATTTAAATACATACAGGGTGTCTTAGGGTGACCACCCATTAGAATATATCGGAAACTACTTTGAATTTCTGATCCGACGGGACTTGAATCATGATGAAATTCTTGTACAAACTAAAGTGGGTGGATCGACTTGCGAGTTTCGATGATTTAGGGAGCCCGACCATAGGCTCAACCATAATAGGAGAATTCTTAAAGAGAAACGAGCCTAAGATAAGTCCCTGAAAGAAGGCAGTAACTCTTTCAGTATCGGTATGGCACTCTGATGCACAATACTGCGATGTGGAAGGCAACGGGAAACCACCACATTATGATCCCGAGTAAAAGGTTCCACTACAGAAATTAAATGATGGCGTCCTCTGGGGTAAACTACTCCCGACGTAAACTAGTCTTCTATTCGGATTTCCGGGCGGGGACTACCTCGGGGGATGTCATTAATAAGAGCAATAGGGGTAGGTCCAACATTTCACGAGAGGGAGCGTGGAATGTTAGGACAATGAGGCAAGTAGGAAAATTATAAAATTTAAAAGCTGAGATAGATAGATTAGAATTAGACATACTAGGTATAAGTAAAGTCCGTTGACCCGAAGCTGGAGATTTCTGGAGTGGCGACTTCAGAGTAATTCATACAGGATCGGTGGAAGGTAATTCGGGGGTAGGAACTGTAATGCGTAGGAAAGTAGGGCAGAGTGTAGAAAGTTATTTATAAAATAGCGATAGAATAGTTATGGTTCAGTTAAACTCGAAGTCGGTAAAAACGGTATTAGTGCAGGTCTACATGCCTACATCATCTTACAGTGATGAAGACGTAGAAGCAGTTTATGCAGATATAGAAGACGTGTTAAGTTTAGTGAAAGGACAGGAAAACCTACTAGTTTTAGGAGATTTCAACGCAGTAATAGGTGAAGGTAAAGTGGGTGCAATAGCAGGTTCTTTTGGATTAGGCAATAGAAATGATAGGGGAGATAGGCTGATAGAATTTTGCGATAAACATAACTTAATCGTCGCGAATACTTTATTCAATCATCACGTTAGGAGGCGCTATACGTGAAAGATGCCAGGTAATTTAGAGAGATATTGGTTAGATTACATACTAGTTAGGCAAATATTTAAAAATCAAGTGAAGAACTGTAGGAGTTATCCAGGAGCAGATATAGATAACGATCATAACTTAGCAATTATGAAGACCAATCTTAAATTGAAAATTCTGAAAAAGAGGGAAGGTAGGAGACGTCTTGACTTAGAAAAGCGAAAATGTAATGAAACGCGGGGCGACAGATGAGCTAGGTTATCTTATAATGAGAAAAGAGTTCTATTTAGCATTAAAAAACTTAGAGAATGATAAGGTGTCAGGTATAGATGGGATACAGCGGGAAATTCTAAAACATGCAGGACAAGAGGTTAGAGATCGTATGTTTAAGCTAATTAGTCACACGAGACGGGGAAAGTTCCAGAGGATTATAAACGGAACGTGGCAGTAACCATACCTAAAAAGAGAGGCGCAGATGTGTGCCAGATATTTAGAATCAATTAGCTTAACTTCTCATGCGTCAAAAATCTTAACTAGAATTGTACAGAGAAGGATGTAAATGACAATGTTGAATGGGACAAGATGTTAAATATATTAAATATAATATACAATTCGTATTTTGTATGGGGCTGCAACGAGAAATAAATATTAGGAAGGGAGACCGATAGGGATGCATACTGTCAACATTGCTTTTTAATCTGTACATCGAAGACGCGATCAACATCACTAAAAACAGTACCACTGTAGGGATAGATATACAGGGGCAAAAGATTAGCATTCTTAGATTTGCAGATGATATAGCAGTATTAGCATCTAGCAAGGAGGAGTTAGAGATAGCTTTAAATTAAGTGGAAGCGGTATTGACAAAGCAGTACTATATGAGAATAAATAAAGTAAAACAAAAATACGGGTATGCAAGGGAAGTAAAAGCATGGAAAGAGCGAATATAAAGATGGGAAACGAATAATTAGAATAATTGGCCGATTTTAGTATCCAGGAAGTCAGATAACTCACGACGGAAGGAGTAGTAGGGATATAAAGCAGAGAATAGCCGAATCACTTTCAATAAAAAAAAATCACTTCTATGTTTCGCGAACGGTTAATTTATAAATTCGAAAAAGGTTGTTAAAGGTGTATGTTTGGAGCACAGTGTTATACGGATGAGAAACCTGGACAGTGAGCGCGACGGAAAAGAAAAGGTTAGAATCGTTCGAAATGTGGTGTTACAGGCGAATGATGAGGATACCATGGATAGAGAAGTTTACAAATGAGGAGGTATTAGAACGAGTAAGAGAACAGAGGACTCTATGGATAACAATAAAAAATAGGCGAGTTAGGTTATTAGGACATCTTCTCAGGCACGAAGGTCCACATAGAGAGAAACGGAAGTTAGGAGCGGTAGAGGTGGACCTAGATAGACCTAGATAGATTTGATTCGCAAATAGTTAAGGATATGGGTTGCTTTAGCTATTTGGAAATGCTAAGATTGGCGCACAATAGGCAAGAGTGGAGGTGCGTGTCTAACCAGTCTTAGGACTTACGACTTTATAATGATGACTTCGAATTTTGAAAATGTAGACAATAGCGTTATTGAGGAAATAAAATAGCGACATCAATGTAGCATTTCCGGTTATGACGGTTTTAAATTCTACTTATGATTTTAGGTAGACTTTCCTACTTTACATTATATTCTTATTTTTACCATAACCTCTTCTTGATTATCTTATACCATAGAGTAAAAAGAAAACTGCAAATGCCAACATGAAAAACAAAAACCATACACAATAGATAAACAAATAATCCATAGCTTATGTTATTTAAGCACATTATCCAACATTTTACCAGTTTAAATAAGATTACAAAGATTTTACATTATTATAAGGCTTACACAAAATTTACAGCAACTATTATATTGTAGTCGCTTTATGACTGTCAAAAGTTGTGCTTCTGATAAGAGCAGGTTTTATAATCATGTTGGACACATTTCTATATTTATGATGAATATTGACACTGTTGCAGCATTCGAGGTTGATACTATTGCAGTATTCAAATAAGAATGGTCCTTGTGTTAGACTACTTCATTGATTTTTTTACATCCTATTTATACTTAATTTATTTACATTGGTCTTATGGTACTAAATACTGAAAAATGTAGGATGTTATAGTTTAGGGAAATGTGAAGGTTAGCTCAGGATAGGCAGGAGTGGAGGTGCATGTCCAACCAGTCTTACGACTGACGACCTTATGATGATAATGATGAGTGAAAGACTGATAAATATGTAATTTGCACGTCATCTTTGACTATAATTGTATTATTGATAATGCGCATGCATAAATATGTACTTATATGGGGCAAGAGTATGAAGAAATATACAAAATCATAATTTTAGCAATCGATAGATATGGCTGCATATTTGTGACTACTCAACAACATTCCTTTATAAAGATTTCTGGTCTTGACCTTTGTTCTTGCTCAAATGGTTCTAGTCTTGGTCATTGTGTTGGTTTTGCTGATACAGTTTCGATCTTGGTCTTGGTCTTGCTGATTTAGTATCGTTCTTGGTTTTGGTCTTGCGTGTTAAGTCTTGCTCATTATCTAATACTTACGTTTTTTAAAATAATCCTTTATTGCACAAATTTTTCTGTTTACAGACACAATAATTGTCTTAAATGCTGAAACTTTCTTTCATACATACGAGGTTGTCATAACTTTTGGAGAAAATAGTGTCATTGAAATCTATCAAAATGGCGCAAAGCACTCCAACAGCCTGTTTATTGTTGACTGAGAATTTTATGGAAATTGATGCATATTAGACATAATATATGGTTAACAAAGTGGTATTTAAATTTAACGGGGAACTCAAAAATGCAATAATAAATGGGGCATTCCATTTGAAAAAAATAAAGTTAGTTTACCTCCAGGAAATCGAAAATAATTTTAGGATATGGAGATACTTATATATCACTTTTATAAGAAACATTTTTTGATATCTTCAACTATAAAGCAGTTATTGAGGAAATCCGCTTGATTGGGATACCCTATATACGTGTATATGTATACATATGCATTGTTAAGAAAAATAGTTTTACCTCCACCTGNCGAGTTGACCCTTACTACTTTCGTGAAAGCATACTATTACACTCTTTACCATGGTACATACTTTAGGCTAACTTAATATATTGTCTGAGAAGGTATTTGGCGTGTTGACCCTTACTACCTGTAACTCAAATCATAAACCATTATTTATGTATTCATTTCGTTTTATTAATTCATTGATGGTTTAGTTTTCGGTCGCTCATATATTTTTCTTTTGTTTATTTTACAGATATGTCATCTCGGACTTATCAGGTCATAAATGCATACGAAATTTAGTATTTTTATTTTTATTATCGGATCGGTTGTTTCATTTTCATAACAAGTTTATAATCTTCAACCAACCTCAACAATCACGTTAGAAGGCGCTATACGTGGAAGATATCAGGTCATTTAGGGAGATATCAGTTAGATTAGGCAAAGATTTAGAAATCAAGTAAAGGACTGTAGGAGTTATCCAGGAGCAGATATAGATAACTTAGTAGTTATGGAGACCAAAATTAAATTGAAAATTCTAGAAAAGAGAGAAGGTAGGAGACGTTTTTACTTGGAAGAGCTCAAATGTAACGAAACGCGTGATAGGCTAGGTACAACGGCAGACGAAATACTAAAGGCGGCGGGAGAAACGAATGACAGGCACATACCTAATGAAATTACAATAATACGTGCATAAAGTCAGCAGCTACAGATATACAGTAGTAATAATATAAGATAAGATGTGGGTTGTTCTAGTGTTTCTAGGGAAAATGCGAAGATTGGCTCAGAATAGGTAAGAGTGGGGTGCGTGTCCAACAAGTCTTAAGACTGACGACCTTATGATGATGATGAGAGGTGATAGTACTGATCAGTTTCATATATATGTGTTGGGCGCGGAGATGATTATAATAAAGCATACTTCTCGAAGACATTATTCCAACATATCAGCCAGCTTCCGGCAGACAGGGGCATTACAGTAACTTCAGTCCGTCATAAATCTACCTAATAACCATACAATAACATCACCAATGCACATGTATCAAGCAATCGCAGTAAAACCGCGTAAACACAGATAACTCTGATTTAAGTTTACTAACCTGTTTTATTCATTTTATTCACATAAATCATCAGTTTTATACATTACCTAGTACAATATCGGAATTTCATATAATTCCTAGGAAATGTATAAATTAAAAACATATTAAAAAATCTTTGAAACAGTATTTTATAGATTTCCTAAAAAGTCTCGAAATTGTGAACAATTCCTGAATTTCATACATTTCCGGCAACATATACACAAACAGTAACAGTAATTTTTCAGAAACAGAGTTTATGGGATTCATAGGTAAGTGTTTCTGAATATTAAAAAATGCTCTTTCGCTAAACATCAAAACGGTATATTTCTAAAACATTTAGCTAAAAAATTATTCCATTTGTTAAATGAGGAACTAATCAAACTAGATTTAAACACAGACAAAGAAAACTTATGATCTTAAGCGTATACGAGAGAGATAGAAGGAGTGAAAACTATGAAAAAGTAGGAAAAATATTAGAAGATATCAAGGAAGGATACATAATAATGGGAGGAGATTTTAACGCAAGAACAGCAAATAAAGGTGGAAGAGAGAGTGAAATGATGACAAAAGAATATAGGCTATCGAAAGATAAGGTTGTAAATAAAGAAGGAGAGGTACTACTGAATTGGGTTTCAGATAATGGAATGTACATCCTAAATGGAAACGTAAGAGGCGATGAACAAGGGGAATTAACCTACATAGGAACTAAAGGAAGGTCAGTAATAGATTACGTAATTACTAATAGGAAAACTGAAGAAGATCTGATAGAGAGAATGCAGGTAGTGGATAACAATGAGTCAGACCATCAAAGATTAGACTTGCAATTAAATATTTTAACGAAAAAGGTACATGAAAAAGGATCTAAATACAAAACAATAATCTACGAAGGATGGTCGGAGGAGGATATTTTAAATTACAACAATAAGTTAAAAGAATTAGGAAGACCAGAAAATTGGAACGGACTCAGAGAAAAGCTAAAAGCAGCGGTATGTATAAAGGAAATAAGGATTAATACAAGTATCCAGAAAAAGAAATGGTGGGATCAAGAATGTCACGCAGCAAAACTAGAGTTAAAGAAGACAAGGAAAAAATATATAGAAACAGGTGAACTGAAAACAGATTACTGTGAATGTAAAAAGAAATACAAAAAAATAATTGAGGATAAGAAACGACTGACATTGGAGAAAGACTGGTCAGAAGCAAGAAAGGACAAAACGGGAAAGAAGTTCTGGGAGTTAATAAACAAACAAAGAACAAAAAAAGAAGAGATAAGTAAAAAAATACATATGGTTGAATGGACTGAGCACTTTGCTAAACAAATGGGAGGAAAAGTAGTAGAAGAAACAAGACAGCTGGGTAAAGAAGAGAAAATAGAAAAAAATGAAGATCAAGAAATAACGCAAGAGGAAGTAGAACAAGTAATAAAGAAGCTGAAAAAGAAAAAGGCGGCTGGAGAAGATAAAATCACAAATGAAGCCTGGATATATGGTGGAAAGGAATTACAAGAGAACTTGCAAGGAATACTAAATAAAATATGGAATGGAGATGAAGATCTGCCTGAGGAATGGAAAATGGGAATAATAAAACCAATTTTCAAGAAAGGAGATAGACATAAACCGGAAAACTACAGAGGAATAACTCTTATGAACACAGGATATAAAATTTACGCGGAAATACTTAGGAAAAGATTAGAAAAGGAATTGGAAGACAAAAAAGCATTAGGAGAGACGCAGATGGGATATAGGAAAAATAAAGGAACTATTGACGCAATATACATAGTTAAAACGGCCATCGAAGAAGAAATAAAGAAAGAAAAAGGTGAAATTTTCCTCTTCTTTGCAGACATGAAAGGAGCTTTCGATAAGCTTAAAAGAGATACGATATGGAAGACCTTAGAAGAGCTAAATATAGAAAACAAATTAAAAGAGAGGATAAGAGAAATTTATGAGGAAACTTACTTTAAGATAGAAGTTAATGGGGAAAAATCAAAGATTATATCAATGAGAGAAGGCATAAGACAGGGGTGTCCACTGAGCACAGTACTTTTTAATGCAACATTTGCAAACTTAGAGAAGAAAATGAGCACAGCGCAAGAAGGAGGTATAGTAATCGGTAGAAAAAAAATTTGGTCAGTGTCATATGCAGATGACATAGTTTTATTAGCGAATAATGAAAGAGGAATGAGGGAAATGTTAACAAAATTCAACAAATACATAAAGGAAAGAGGGTTGGAATTAAATACAGACAAATCAAAAATTTTAAGAGGGAAGAAGGCAGGAGGAAGAAAGAAAAAAGTCGAATTCCAATGGAACGGAAAAACAATCGAAGAGGTTACAGAATTTAATTACTTAGGCTTCATATTACAGAGGAATAATGGAGTAGACAAGCACATTAAAAATCTGAAAAAGAAGGCATTAAGTGTAATGGGAAAAGTATGGGGAATAGGAGAAAGAAACTTAAGAGATTGCTGGAAAAAGAGAATGTTTCTTTTCGAGACACTAGTAGAAAGTATAATAATGTATGGGGCAGAAATCTGGGGATGGGAAGAGAGAAAAGAAATCGAAAGTATTCAGGACAGATATATTAAATGGACACTAAAGCTAGATAAGAGTACTCCGAGATACCTTCTTCAGGAAGAAACTAAATATGAAAAACTGACCATAAAATATTCAAAAAGGGCCTTAAAGTACGAAGAAAAAATATTAAATTCCGAAGGCAACGCAATACTAAAAGAATGTGTAAAAGTTAAGGACAAAATTGCGCTCTTGCAAAAGGAAGAAAAGAAAACCACAAGGGAAAGATGGAAAAAAGAAAGAAAGAATTTTTTAATGGAGAGAGGATGGTCAATCAAACATTATATATGGAAGCTGGAAAATGAGAGAAATGTATGGAAGGAACTAGAAAACTTAACTAAAGATATTGACAAACAAAGAAGGAGAGAGAAAATGAGAAACATGAAATTCGCTCAAGAGTACAAGATATTATGGAAAGAAGGAGAAGAAAAACCTCATTATTTGAAAGATGAAGGAGTAAAGAGAAAAAACCACCTACAATTAACTGCAAGATTCAGATTGGGAAGCGAAAATAGAGCGTCAAGGTATTGGGA
>NW_020438958.1:250421-266349 GCF_000699045.2 Agrilus planipennis
AGTGTAGAAAGTTATTTACAAAAAAGCGATAGGATAGTTATGGTTAAATTAAACTCAAAGCCGGTAAGAACGGTATTAGTGCAGGTCTACATGCCTACATCATCTTACAGTGATGAAGACGTAGAAGCAGTTTATGCAGATATAGAAGACGTGTTAAGTTTAGTGAAAGGACAGGAAAACCTACTAGTTTTAGGAGATTTCAACGCAGTAATAGGTGAAGGTAAAGTGGGTGCAATAGCAGGTTCTTTTGGATTAGGCAATAGAAATGATAGGGGAGATAGGCTGATAGAATTTTGCGATAAACATAACTTAATCGTCGCGAATACTTTATTCAATCATCACGTTAGGAGGCGCTATACGTGAAAGATGCCAGGTAATTTAGAGAGATATTGGTTAGATTACATACTAGTTAGGCAAATATTTAAAAATCAAGTGAAGAACTGTAGGAGTTATCCAGGAGCAGATATAGATAACGATCATAACTTAGTAATTATGAAGACCAATCTTAAATTGAAAATTCTGAAAAAGAGGGAAGGTAGGAGACGTCTTGACTTAGAAAAGCGAAAATGTAATGAAACGCGGGGCGACAGATGAGCTAGGTTATCTTATAATGAGAAAAGAGTTCTATTTAGCATTAAAAAACTTAGAGAATGATAAGGTGTCAGGTATAGATGGGATACAGCGGGAAATTCTAAAACATGCAGGACAAGAGGTTAGAGATCGTATGTTTAAGCTAATTAGTCACACGAGACGGGGAAAGTTCCAGAGGATTATAAACGGAACGTGGCAGTAACCATACCTAAAAAGAGAGGCGCAGATGTGTGCCAGATATTTAGAATCAATTAGCTTAACTTCTCATGCGTCAAAAATCTTAACTAGAATTGTACAGAGAAGGATGTAAATGACAATGTTGAATGGGACAAGATGTTAAATATATTAAATATAATATACAATTCGTATTTTGTATGGGGCTGCAACGAGAAATAAATATTAGGAAGGGAGACCGATAGGGATGCATACTGTCAACATTGCTTTTTAATCTGTACATCGAAGACGCGATCAACATCACTAAAAACAGTACCACTGTAGGGATAGATATACAGGGGCAAAAGATTAGCATTCTTAGATTTGCAGATGATATAGCAGTATTAGCATCTAGCAAGGAGGAGTTAGAGATAGCTTTAAATTAAGTGGAAGCGGTATTGACAAAGCAGTACTATATGAGAATAAATAAAGTAAAACAAAAATACGGGTATGCAAGGGAAGTAAAAGCATGGAAAGAGCGAATATAAAGATGGGAAACGAATAATTAGAATAATTGGCCGATTTTAGTATCCAGGAAGTCAGATAACTCACGACGGAAGGAGTAGTAGGGATATAAAGCAGAGAATAGCCGAATCACTTTCAATAAAAAAAAATCACTTCTATGTTTCGCGAACGGTTAATTTATAAATTCGAAAAAGGTTGTTAAAGGTGTATGTTTGGAGCACAGTGTTATACGGATGAGAAACCTGGACAGTGAGCGCGACGGAAAAGAAAAGGTTAGAATCGTTCGTTACAGGCGAATGATGAGGATACCATGGATAGAGAAGTTTACAAATGAGGAGGTATTAGAACGAGTAAGAGAACAGAGGACTCTATGGATAACAATAAAAAATAGGCGAGTTAGGTTATTAGGACATCTTCTCAGGCACGAAGGTCCACATAGAGAGAAACGGAAGTTAGGAGCGGTAGAGGTGGACCTAGATAGACCTAGATAGATTTGATTCGCAAATAGTTAAGGATATGGGTTGCTTTAGCTATTTGGAAATGCTAAGATTGGCGCACAATAGGCAAGAGTGGAGGTGCGTGTCTAACCAGTCTTAGGACTTACGACTTTATAATGATGACTTCGAATTTTGAAAATGTAGACAATAGCGTTATTGAGGAAATAAAATAGCGACATCAATGTAGCATTTCCGGTTATGACGGTTTTAAATTCTACTTATGATTTTAGGTAGACTTTCCTACTTTACATTATATTCTTATTTTTACCATAACCTCTTCTTGATTATCTTATACCATAGAGTAAAAAGAAAACTGCAAATGCCAACATGAAAAACAAAAACCATACACAATAGATAAACAAATAATCCATAGCTTATGTTATTTAAGCACATTATCCAACATTTTACCAGTTTAAATAAGATTACAAAGATTTTACATTATTATAAGGCTTACACAAAATTTACAGCAACTATTATATTGTAGTCGCTTTATGACTGTCAAAAGTTGTGCTTCTGATAAGAGCAGGTTTTATAATCATGTTGGACACATTTCTATATTTATGATGAATATTGACACTGTTGCAGCATTCGAGGTTGATACTATTGCAGTATTCAAATAAGAATGGTCCTTGTGTTAGACTACTTCATTGATTTTTTTACATCCTATTTATACTTAATTTATTTACATTGGTCTTATGGTACTAAATACTGAAAAATGTAGGATGTTATAGTTTAGGGAAATGTGAAGGTTAGCTCAGGATAGGCAGGAGTGGAGGTGCATGTCCAACCAGTCTTACGACTGACGACCTTATGATGATAATGATGAGTGAAAGACTGATAAATATGTAATTTGCACGTCATCTTTGACTATAATTGTATTATTGATAATGCGCATGCATAAATATGTACTTATATGGGGCAAGAGTATGAAGAAATATACAAAATCATAATTTTAGCAATCGATAGATATGGCTGCATATTTGTGACTACTCAACAACATTCCTTTATAAAGATTTCTGGTCTTGACCTTTGTTCTTGCTCAAATGGTTCTAGTCTTGGTCATTGTGTTGGTTTTGCTGATACAGTTTCGATCTTGGTCTTGGTCTTGCTGATTTAGTATCGTTCTTGGTTTTGGTCTTGCGTGTTAAGTCTTGCTCATTATCTAATACTTACGTTTTTTAAAATAATCCTTTATTGCACAAATTTTTCTGTTTACAGACACAATAATTGTCTTAAATGCTGAAACTTTCTTTCATACATACGAGGTTGTCATAACTTTTGGAGAAAATAGTGTCATTGAAATCTATCAAAATGGCGCAAAGCACTCCAACAGCCTGTTTATTGTTGACTGAGAATTTTATGGAAATTGATGCATATTAGACATAATATATGGTTAACAAAGTGGTATTTAAATTTAACGGGGAACTCAAAAATGCAATAATAAATGGGGCATTCCATTTGAAAAAAATAAAGTTAGTTTACCTCCAGGAAATCGAAAATAATTTTAGGATATGGAGATACTTATATATCACTTTTATAAGAAACATTTTTTGATATCTTCAACTATAAAGCAGTTATTGAGGAAATCCGCTTGATTGGGATACCCTATATACGTGTATATGTATACATATGCATTGTTAAGAAAAATAGTTTTACCTCCACCTGCTTAACAAAGATTTAAACGAATACCATTTTCGCAGTTGACATTCGTTTAGTCATGAAGCAATTTAGAAAAGTGAAAGTATTCAAGTAAAGAAATTGATTTAGTTTTTTCTTATGTAATTTGAAGACCGCATTACCTAAATACTTGCATAAATTTTATTAAACTTATTTTAATGTAATAGTTGCTGACACAGGAAGACAGAATTCAGTGGTCTTTTTCTAATGCTAATCTATCTGATTTTTTTTTATTCTCATAGGAACAATTATAGTTCCTTAAATTTAGCAATCCGTAGCAAAGGCTCCATTCCTCCGAATATGACACTTGTCTGTTTGTCGTCCAAAGTTTGAACTGTTTTCGGCACCTCTAACCTTTCTGTAATTTTTCTCTTCTTCCAGTTTAGAACCTCCAGTGCATCTGTTCCCCCTACTAAAATTTTTTCTGCATCAGTATCCGTTTGGAGGAATTTGCAGCAGTATACATATTCACCAATAAAGTGTCTATGACGGTTCGTTGCTCGAAAAGTATGAAGTAATTTTGATGTCCCGAAATCCCATAATTGAATGCTGTCTGTTTCCACCCATGAACCAGTAAGGATAATGGAGCCTCGCATATCTATAGCATCACCACAGATGTATGGCCCCTTTATGGTCTTAATTGCGTTTTGCTCACGCAAATCCCATATCTTAACAAACTTATCCCAACCTCCGGAGATTACTAAATTAGTATGAAAGTCATATTTCACACAAAACACCCTAAAACGATGTCCTTCGAACTTTCGAACCACCTTTTCTGCTTGTACATCGTACACCCGAATTTGGCCATCTTTTCCGCCACTAAATAGTAAATTACCAGTTGAACTCACATCAATTGAATGTAGTTCGTTTTTTTTTTGTTCAAAAAGCAGTTTACCGGTGAACGAATGCGTTTTGATCAAGTGTATTTTTCCGTAAGAACAAGCAGCGAAAAGAAAGTGAGACAGTTTCGGATGGAAACATAAGCTAACGACTGGATCCTGACCATCAAGAGACAATGTTGTTTTGGCCAAAAGTCTGTTTGACATTTCTTCCCTCATCTCTATATCTCCATTTCCGTAACCACATACATAGAATCCGAGAGTTTGGGAGAATTTGAGGCTGTGTATTCCTTTTAAAATCTCTACCGGAAATTGAACAAGTTGTAAGCTATAATTCCTTCTCTCGACATGAAGAAACTGTTTCGGATATTTTATGTTGCTTAATGAAGTTGGTTCAATAGGGCAACTCCCTGTTTTGCTTTTATTTAACTCGGTTGAGGAAGAAGAGAAACTAAATTTGCATTTTTTATTTTCTGCATTTTTATACTTCTTAATCTTTTCTTTGCAATTCGAGGCCATTCTAAAATTTTAACAATCATACTATTTTGTTTATGATGTATGTTAGCTAAAGCATTGCACTCTTTTGTATATTCCACACACAATAATTTTTAGGAGCCAAATTGAACGTAAGAAAGCTAAAACATATTTTCTGATTTATATATGAAACGTCAAAATATGACATTTTAGTTTGAAATGTGAGCTTTCCGATTAAAACTGAGCATATATGTAGCGATATATTCAATTTAATACTTCTATGCTCATTAAATAAATTCAAACTTTTTTGATGAAAATTCATAATAAAATAAGCAGGCAGATCAATATCGAGACTTTGAAGAAAGATAAAGGTAAAAAAAATCGGCGTTAAATATAAAACTATTTTTGAAGTGTTTAAACTGTTCACATGAAAACATAAAATACAATAACCTGAAAAAACATTCTCATTGAAATTCGTGTACATGTAAAACTGTTTACTGCAGGTGAAACTTTCGTAGTATTCAGTTCAAAATTTTGCTCATTTTTACTTTATTTTACAAATAATTTTTGTTGCAGTTTTGAGTAAACTGTTTTCTACATCAACGTCTACATTTATTTCTTAGTTAAAATAATTTATTTTTAAATAAGAAAACACATAATGGAAAAGGACAGGCCTACATGAAGATTTAACATAAAACAAAATAAGCACGGTTTTACGTTAGAAACTANTTTACTCATAACTCTTATAGCTAATTATCACTACAGTGTGGAAGCGTGGGTTGGAACAAATTTATTTAAAATTCAGGGGTTTGCTTTTTGGAAGAACGCTTGGACACGTCGGTGTTAACTTTTGGCTTTGCGTTTTTTCATTGTAAATTCATGTAGACTGTATGACCCAATAGTAAGCGATCACCACCGATTTTATTGTTTCAAATAGAAGCACCTATTTTTTACTACATTTTTGAATTCTGAATTGAATTTTGAGTATGTTGCATAAACCATGTTCTGTACCCAAATTCAGCAGTTCTTGATAAATTAACGAGTGATTTCTATCAAATTTAGGAAGACATCTAGGTTGAAACAAATACATTGCTAATTGAGGAATAAAATAGAATAACAAATTATTTAATTCAATTATTGACTATTGACTTCCTGACAATAGGCAAGTCGCTCTTGAGTCTCGTAATACTTTATTAAGGTTTGTGGCTGGATTCGCTATATTTCTGTTCTTCAATTTTTCAATATTTTACATTTTATTGATGCAGACTTTAGATTTTAGATAACCCCATAGATAAACATCTAGGGAGATCAAATTTGGAAACCTAGCTGACCATTCGATAACGCCTCTCCTTCCGATCCGTCGATTTGGGAAAATATTGTCAAGGTACTCTCGTACTATTCGTAAATAATGTGGGGGCATCATCCTGTTGGAATCATACCATTTCTGGTGGCATATTTGGGTTCTCAGCACTTGGATAAAGCGCAGTTTATCTGGGTTTTATGTAATTTTGTAGTTAGTCTAAGAAAATGAAACATAGTTAAAATTCGATACAGAATTTAAAAATGTAAGAATGTAAAGAAAAAATAGATGATACCACAAATGACACGGTAAACGCCATCTGTAGTACGATGCTACATTTTAGGATTACGTATGCTCCAACAAGGTCCATTTGTATGGATATCTACTTGCTGAAACGAATCCCGGCGTAGCTAATCTCAACGTAATAGGCACGTTACCATAATCGAATAAAATAATTCGAAGTGGTCTGTATTCTGTCGAAACCGCCAGACGCGGATCGTGATTTCGATCTTTTTGAATCTCATCAGCTTGTCGCAAACAGCTCCGACAGAACACAGACCAACTTTTACCTGCTGTCTTAACAGTGCGTTTTAGAAAATACAACAAATGGCGCGGTAAACGCCATCTGTAGTACGATGCTACATTTTAGGATTACGTATGCTCCAACAAGGTCTATATCTGGATATCTACTTGCTGAAACGAATCCCGGCGTAGCTAATCTCAACGTGATAGGCACGAATAAAATAATTCGAAGTGGTCTGTATTCTGTTGAAATTGCCAGACGCGGATCGCGATTTCGATCTTTTTGCATCTCATCAGCGCGTCGCAGATAGCTCCAACACAACACATTTACTTTTACTTTGACCTGCTGTCTTGACAGTGTGTTTTAGAAAATACCACAAACGGCGCGGTAATACAGACCACTTCGAATTATTTTGTTGGTAATGTGCCTATCACGTTGAGTTTAGCTACGCCGGGATTCGTTTCAGCAAGTAGATATCCATACAAATGGACCTTGTTGGAGCATACGTAATCGTAGAATGTAGTATCGTACTTCAGGTGGCGTTTATCGCGCCAGTTGCGGTATTTTCTAAAACGCATTGTTAAGTTAAGTTAAAAGTTGGTCTGTGTTCTGTCGAAACTGTCTGCGACGCGCTGATGAGATCCAAAAAGATCGAAATCGCGGTCCGCGTCTGGCAGTTTCGACAGAATACAGACCACTTCGAATTATTTTAAAAAATAGATGCTTCCATTTAAAAACATAAAGTCAGTGGTAGTCGCTTACTTTTTATGCTGACTTAAATTTATGAATTAACCGTGGAGAAGCCCGCAGTCAAAAATACAGGTCTACGTGTCCGTTTTTTCAAATAACAAATCCCTGAATTTTAAATGAATATGGTCTTACCTATGCTTCCTCACTGTATAGTGTAACAAAAATTAGGAAGGATTGTGTATAGCAGAAAAAAGAGGAGAGGTGACTATGCTTCCTCACTGTATAGTGTAACAAAAATTAGGAAGGATTGTGTATAGGAGAAAAAGGAGGAGAGGTGACTAAGTAACAATATGGAGGAATTCATAGACCTCGCAATAGGCGTATTAACTTATATCCAAAACAGTAATTTTTGCTGTTTGAATTTGATCCCCTTGTGACGATTTTGTATATATACATATTTATATTAACTGTAATTATTTTATATTTTATGTAGAATTTTTATAAATGTCTTTGTATATGGTTATTGTAATTATATAAATAGTCTTTATAACTCTATTTCATAACTGCTTCATTACCTCAATTCTTCTTGTCACAATAACATAATTACCTACGTACTTTCGTATCGTTATATATATTCTTTTGTCTGCACTTCTATATTTCACTAATTGCCTGTATTTTCCAATAATCTCTAATAACATTTCACTTTCAATTACTAAGGCATAACATCTTAAATTTTTACTCCCTCTTAGTAACATTTTTATAACATTTTAATAATGAGTTACTTATTTTTTTTCATTATTTCTAGTTGAAAGTATTTCCATATTTTACAGTTTTCTTACTGGTTCCCTACCTTGTTTTGAACCACTTCTAGTTCCTCCTCCTTTTGATTTTTAACAGGTAATTCCTACCTTTTAGATTTCTTAACACTTTTAACTTAAAAACTAAGTTCGGTCCTACTGTTCGCCTTCGATGCACATACTTATTCTATTATTATCTACCTTCTATATTCATCATTTTTTTTAAGTCTTCAGTTTTGTTTTTATAAATAAATATTTTGTTTTCATCGTTCACAAATCCTTATTTCTCTGTCAACAGAACACCGAAGAAGCCAAATTCTGATATGTATTGCCGTTTGTTATTGGTGAGTAAAAAAAGTACATCCGTAAAACAAACATTAATGAATATACGTCTCAATCTAAAAGATAGAAGGACTAAATTAACAAGAAGGTTATGTATGTCACTTTGTTAATTATTAGTTTACGAACGTTCCTTTTATAACTTTTTTGTAGGGAACACAACATAAGCAACACCGTTATATGTGTATGGTTAATAGAAGATGGCCGCTCCTTTGGCTGGAGAACCTTAATTTTTATAAATGTGTTTTTCAACTTTTCAGAGTGTAATACTATTGTCTGGTAAGTACATACATTGTTACTGTATACATTTGTCAATCTACTAGTCATGTTGCTTATATGGATCAGTCACTGTAAACACGATGCGACACCGGTTTCCCTAGGGCCGTAGAGAGATACTACCTATGAGGAATGGTTTACTTACAAGGAGACGGCAAGGGTGTGGGGTTCTCAAATCGAACGGAGGTTCCGCGTGTAGTTAGCACTCAGTGAGTATATTCATATACTCAAACCTTAGAGCGCACTACTTAGCCATTGCCGAGAAAAGAATTCCTAGTTTGAAAAAAATATTTTTTTTTTCATTAAAATTTAATAAAATGTTATAAACAATTTCTTTTGAACTTTTGTACATTATTGAATCGTGAATTTAAAATTTAAAATTGGCAATATGTCGAAAAGCAAAGAACTTCCTGGCCCCTCTGTAAGTGAATCATCTTTATGCAGTGATAAGTCGAAATTGTTATTGAATTGCAGTAGTGTAATATGAAGGTCTTCTTTATGAAAATAATTTGATTGCATCGGAGAATATGCCTGGTATGCATCAAAATTATCTGAATATTGAGAAATATTTATGAACGTAAACGAAGTTTGTTTTTCAGAAGGAATTCTAAAAACACTGTGCTCCTGTAAAAAATCTGCATTTATTTGTTGTGCATGTTGTCTACAAAATTTGTGTTTTTCTTGTTTTTATTTTAAATATCATCCAGGTTTGGATATTCAAAAATTTGAATGATTGGAAAAATTGCTAATGCTATAAACATTTTATCATAAATATTCATTGTATTTAATAATATATTATTTTATAAAAAATGTTTAAAAGAACTGTGACTTTTGTGTTTATTCTATTTACATTCTTCCGTCTTTTGTAAGTTCTAATCATTAATATCAAGTTAAAAATTATTAAATTCGCGATTCAATAATGTATAAAAGTTCAAAAGAAATTGTTTATAACGATTTATTAAATTTTAATGCAAAAAAAAATTTTTTTTTAAACTTTAGGATTTTTTTTCTCGGCAATAGCTAAGTAGTGCGCTCTAGGGTTTGAGTATATGAATGCACTCACTGAGTGCTAACTACACGCGGAACCTCCGTTTGATTTGAGGACCCCACACCCTTGCCGTCTCCTTGTTAGTATACGGATGTTTTTGTCAAATACCTCCAGCTTTTATTTGGAATTTTTAAACTTAAGGATAATGAAATCTAACAGGTTTTGATGGGTGACGATAGTGACGATGACGACTTACTGTTTGACGAAGAAGATCAAAAGATTCTGACACAGAATGATGAATTTTAGATGTAGAGATTGAAGATACGACTTCAACTTCAAAAATCAACAAAAATTGTTGTCTGAACCTTCAACATTTGTAGTATAACCCATCAGCGAAGCACATTGCTGCAATCATCCATTGGTTTTCAAGTGGAGCCACAGAACATGTCTCCCAAATGTTTTTCACGATGCGGAATATGAATTCAGAAAGGTACAAATCTGTCAAAAAGTTGAAATCGACACATTCGTTCATTTCCATATCTTCTGTTCAACAACTAATTGCGATATTTTAGTCCAAAATACAGTATTAGGCTCAGTAGGACACGCTCATCAAAATGGAAGTTAATTCGCTATCGAAATTAACGAAATTCCTTGGTTACAATTTCGTTAAGGGCTATAATTTATTTTGCCATCAATGAGTGACTATTAGTCTACAGAGTCAGACATAGTGGTAGTTTTCATTTCAAATGTTATACCATGTGTTCGATTCGAAAAAATTCACAGGGATCTATATTTCTGCAACAACGAAAAAGTAAGAAACACACATAGCCCAGCATATGACAGAACATATATACATACATATATGTATTGACTACAGAACAAGAAGCTGGACTTTCTGATGTTGGAGTGCCGTTGACATCAAAGATGTTGAGCGAACAGGCTTTTTCATTCTGTAAAATTAAGAAAATTAAGAAATGGTTGAGGTTCAAGAGATTGTTTAAAAAAAATATCTGATTTAAAATGATCAAAAGTAATTAATGGGATCTCATTCGATTTAATATAAGTATTGACAACGATTTGTGTATTCATTAAAAAGTTGAATGTTTACTTGTTTTTATTAAGGTTTTATTAAGTCACAGGGTTCCCAATAAAGCCAAAGTGACATTTTTGTTATTTGTGTTCACAAAAGTGTGATTTTTGTTTCTAAAGCAATTTTGTTTCATTTATTACAAAGTTTAATAAATAAATGCAAGATTATTAATTTCGAGACCGCATGACTCAAGAAGCATTTGTTTGCTTCCAAAATGGTTATCATCGCCGGCAATATCTTCTTTTAAACCTACTGTGGCGGAAAATAGTCTGCATACAAAGAGTGCTGAAAGATACATGCGGAATTAAATTATGCGATTAATTTATATTTACGGCTGTAAATTCTCAGAAAGTAAGTAGAAAGGTTCACTTATCAAATGTTTGTTTTTGAGAATTCATAGGCGATAGTTATTTGATCCAACCGAAGCAAAACTCAAAACAATTGAGCAACCAATTTACCTCAACTAATGAAATCATCCAAATAAATAACAATAGCGAAATAGAGTATAGTGATAGTTTTTATTGAAAAAAAAGTTGATTGGAATTGTCAAAACAATCACTAACACTTAATATTTTACTTTAATTCACAANGTCACTCAAACACCCATATTGACAGTTTAGTAATTAACTATTTTGTTTCTGGATGCCAATTATTAAATATTATTGTTATTATGAATGAAGAACCTATTCAAATTAAGAGGAATTTTAAGAAAATAATTGCAATACGGTAGACTACAGATGCAATGCAACTAAACAAAATATAAATTTAAATAATTAACGATATCAGCTGATGATAATTAAATGCATTAGTTTAATGGTTTACGTGCAATGGATGGAGCTTACTGGAAGGTTAAACAATTCCTTAAAGCTAAATGGGGTGAATATCAAACGATTAAATTAATAAATTTAATTATTATCAACAGATACCGTTAATTATTTATTTTATTTATTGTCCATTTGCTTTTTTACTACTGTTATCCGCAAGTTACTGTATTGCAATTGATTTCTTAAAATTCTTCTCAATGGGAATACGTATTTTCATTTTTCATCCTTAATAACAGTAATATTCAATAATTGCCATTGAGAATCAAAATATTTAAATATTAAACTGTCAATATAAGTGCTTGAGTGGCAACAATTAACTTGTATTATTTGTTTTGAAGTTCTGTGAAGAATTTCACAGCCATTTTCATAAAAAATTGAACGATTTTAGTTGCTTTCACAAAGAACAGTAAATAATTGAAAAATTATAGGAGATGGGTATAAGGAACCATAGTATCATTCGAAAGAGAATAAAACTTAAGCCTGTGAAAATACTTATAGGATGTTCCATTTGAAAACATGAACGGGGAACTTGACGATATAGCTATCTCTCCTCAGAATACTGTTACTCCAGCTTTCTTCCTCTAAAGTAGACATGCTTTTTTACTACCTACTGCTCTGTGCTGCTTTTCTTTTAAAAGATTAATATCTCGAAACCGATAAATTTTAGAAGTAGGAAAGTCTTATTATAGTCAACCTAAAATCATAAATATAATTCAAAACCGTCAAAGTACACAGGGTGTTCTATTTAAAATAACGTAGTGCTACGTAGATGCCGTTATTAGTACCCTCCAAAGTTTGCTACTTATTTCAGAAGAACCCTACAACCCTGGCGAAAAGTAACGATAAAAATTAATTTATTTTTAAATAAGAAAACACATAATGGAAAAGGACAGGCCTACATGAAGATTTAACATAAAACAAAATAAGCACGGTTTTACGTTAGAAACTAACGGAATGAAAATTATACATTGAGAATAGCAAAAGCTAAAAAATTTCAATGAAAACTGTGATACAGAAGAAAAGAAAGGAACATAAAAGAAAACCTACAACCGAACAAGGACTAGAAAATAAGGAAACAATAGAGTAAAAAAAAATTGTGGAAATTTAAAATGAATGTTAAATGTAAAGTAAATGTTAAAGTAGTTGGTTGTGCACCATATAAATATCTTCGAGGAATCAGTCTTGCTGCGGTACCCATCTGTATCAAGCTAAGTGCTTCTTATAATTTTTGAATTTACAAAACGTTAGAATGAAGGTAAGATTTTAAATTTTTACATACTTAAAAGGTTGATTTCATTAGAATTAGTTAATTTATATTTAATTATAATTCATATTTACAAATGCAACCACAATTTAATAGGTAAACATTCTTGCGATAAGGCCACCAACAAACACCGCAATCATAATGAAAATATTTTACCTAGATAAATTAAAAACCAACAGGGTAGGTGACGAGGTGAAATCAAACTTAAACCACTGGTTGTAGAAATATTCTCTCGAAGTACAAATTCACTCGGAAATAATGATTATTTTCTGAAAAAGAAAATGGAGAACAAATGTATGTAACCTCAATCAACTCAAGATTTACGATCAACTGACAGAAAGAATAAGCAGGAGATATTCGAAATATTGCAGCCATCTATCACATAGAAAAAAAATGATGTAGAAAGGATAATCGTTTTGGGAAAAATAAACAGAAAACGCACAAGGAGAAAGTCGCTTATCTTGCGCCTTTGATGGGTCAAATGAAAGCACTCGGTAAGTTCGTATAGGTAGATATAGTATATTGACTACTTGAAGATGCTGCTATGTCGCCTCGAGGACAAACAGGAGAAAGAAATAAAGTAAATATGTGTGCAGACTTCGATAAAATACAACAAAAATATAATATGTACTTAATGCTCAGCTACGAGAAATACAGAGCTTCAGAATGCTGATATCTTTAATGTGAAGTAAGTTCATTAATTTCTTAAACCAATTATTATATTGAATTATGAGTTACATAACTATTTTCTATATTACAGCACTAAAAAGCTATATCTTTTGCTTTCTATTACATATAATCATACTTTTTGGTAACTATTTCATATTTGTATTTAAATACTGGCGACTTAAAAATATTTAGTATTTGTATCTAAATACTGAAACAGGTATTCCATTTGAAGTATTCGAGGGGGTTTCAGATACTAATTCATCATCAACATAAATTCGTCAGAGTCAAGACTGATTAGACACGCACCTCCACTCTTTCCTATCCTGAAGTAATCTTCGCATTTCCCTAAAACTCGGACATCCCACATCCTTAACTATTAGTGAACAGTAATCTAATGTAGATCCACCTGTACTCCTCCTAACTCCTGTTTCAGCTTCCAATATGTCTCTAATTAGCACTTCATGCCTGAGAAATTGTCCTGCCAACCAGTCTCGCCTGTTTCTTAATAACTTCCATAGCATTAAATTTGTTCTTTTACTCTTTCAAATATTAGGTATGACATCATTATAAAATCAGTTGAACCCCTCCGAACTTAGATAAATGGATACTCTTATCAATGATGCACCTATGTTTTATATGTTTTCATGTCATTTAACCACAGCCACTTTCAAGAAACAAAGGCGTTTGGATATAGTAGGTCCTTTCTGGCGTACAAAACGGTCGATAATAAAAAATAAAATAGATGATGTTTAGAATCCATTTACTCAGTTAATCTGTGCTATTTTTATACTTTGCTAATACTTGCAAAGACTGCAAAAAAGATTAAAGACTAATGTAGTGTTAGGTATAAAACATCTCCTTGCATTTCTGTCTGCACCTGTAAAATACTCACTGACTATCACTACTATAAATTTTGGTTATTTGTCCTTTAAAGTTCATATTATTGTTACATGGAGTATAAATAGGACGCTAGCAGGGCGGACTTTGTTTTAATCTGTTTTTTAAGTCTTTATTAGGACATTTTCAAAAGTCAAAAATTTGATTCGACAAAACTAGCCAAACAAACAATAAATAATGTTTTATTTCTAATGTAAAGTAAAATAAAGAAAAGTTAAAAAAATAAAAAAGTAATACTGGAGTTTCAATAAGTATCACAGATCTCTATCAATTATACTAATTTATAACTTTATACAAAGTCAACTTACAACAATCACGACAGAGCTTACACTAGCCCGATGACGTCACGCGCAGAACGAACGCTGCACGATAAATACGTACAAACATGTTCTATACATTGTAAACTCAAACTTCTCGAAGTTTTTAGTGATTGAAATCTGACGGTATTTTGTAACACAATAAATCTTGACCGGTTACTACTGTACTTAACGAAAAGACTTTTCCACGTCAAAAATACCAGGTTAAACTATTAAATATATTATAGATACAACTGAAAAGCATAAAACAATCAGATAAGGCTAAGAGAGTTCATTACATTTTCTTAACGTTGGACGTGGGACCGATTTAGACGTTTTACCAAGGAACGTAGGTATTTTAATGTAAAAACATCTATGTGTTGTTTTTTAAACATAAAAATATAAAAGTAGCAAAAAGGTAACTGCATCAAAAATTGCACGGGCGCAACTTTACCAAAGCAAGAACCAAAACATAGCCAAAACAGTATTACCTCGGGACACTTAGTCAGGGGTTTCTGGATTCCCTTAATTAAGAGAGAGCTGAAAGCTCTCAAATAATAATAAAATAACACTTAAAAAGCACCATATACAATTTATTGAGGGTAAATTTAAAAAACAATTCAGGGAAATTACAAGGAGTCCCAAAGGGTACCAATGAGGGGATTCTGTCAGGGTCTAATACAAAATGGCGTATTCAGGGTTGCTGGAGAGGCGGAGGGTAAAAAAAGCCAGCACAGAATAGTTAAAGGGGGTTGCTAAGCATTACGTGATCTAGTAGATAGGAAAGGTTGAGTGCCTGGACATCACCTTAGATAACTTAATAGAACCAATATTTGAAGGTCTTCCCAGATCGTCACCGCGAGAACATTAAAGGGAGTGACCAATCCTCTTCGAGCCCTTCCTCTAAAAAATATTTCGACTGGGTCAATTAAAATTGTACAAAAATTAGCAAATCAAATATTACTTACATGTTGGGTGTAGAGTAATGTAACAACGTAACTAGCTACCTTAATCGAGAAATTGATCTAGATAGTTAAAATTGAAATCAGTAGATACTTTTCAAAAATCGCGGCATTGGAATACCTTAAAACTCTGCAGAGACATATATCTAATACCACGTACCATAAATGCACCAAACATTTTGAAAACCTTTTGAAACCCCGTTTAATATAAATAAAAAAAAAAATAAAGCTAAATTTTATAGGTTCATAATAAGACT
>NW_020438958.1:266697-280171 GCF_000699045.2 Agrilus planipennis
CAATTAAATGTAGTTTATTAAGTATATATAAAATATTAACTTAAAAAAAAAACATTTTTTAATAACTTTTTGAAGCCTAGAAAATAGCAAAATTCATGACCAGAAAAATATTGACCTTACAAGAAACACTTCAGACTTTTATCGAGTTTAAATTAATCAATATAAAAAATTCTTCTGGTCAAAGAAGTTGTCTTTTGCCATTTGTTTAAACAATCGTGATTTAAACAATACTCGACCGGGTTACCGGTTGACAACCTACATCGTTGTATTCAGAAAAATCTTTCAAACAAATTTGCTTAAAAATTTAATCCGACTAATTTTTCCCATTCACCGGCCAATATTGCCTGGAATATAAAGCAAGTGGTGTAAAACTAATCGAACATTAAAAATACCGCATTCCTTAAATCATTTGAAGACACTTATCGTTGATGCTATTATAAAACGCATTTTTATTTTAATAAAAACAATGTGAGGGAACACTCGGTATAGCAATAAACAATTCAAATGTATAACAATTAAAGTGGTTCATTTGTGCCGACTTAGTAAAATCGTGACACAGTGCGAGGTCATAGACACTTATACACACACACGTAAATTGCTAAAACATCTAATACCACAAGACCAAATTAATTAGTTTTAATATAAATAGCATGTAAATACTTAATTCAATAAACCAATCTAACACAAGGCTCACTTTTATTTTGATGCTGCAATAGTGTCAAACCTTGGATGCTGCAATAATGTCAAAACTCATCGTAGATGCAGAAATATGTTATAAAACCGATTCTTATGAGAACCACAATTCGATAGTCACAAAACGACTACAGCGGTGACCCAGACGAAAGAACAAATTACCGCAAATGAAGCACAGTCATACATTCTTCACCGGCCAGTCCTCATCACGACTGCATTGGTTACCCTGCGGAGCAGCGCAGCCCTGTTCCATTACACGCAGCACCTAAACTAACAACACCGCCTAGACCAGCCGCAAGATGTCGCTGTTCCCCATGTCGCAAGCCGTCAAATTGCCACCCTTCGTGCCATACGACCCCGAAGTTTGGTTTTGTACGGTCGACCTCAGTTTTGAGGCCTACGGAATTACACTCATAACCTGTACCCTCACTATGCGGCGGAAGTGAGCGATATCATTATCAACCCCCGGTGACTGAACCATATGGGGATAAGGATCTGGATGAAACGAACAAACTGTAGCCCTAGCTAATCCCACGACCAGTTCCACTTCGGAGACCATTCAAACTTTAACCAACATGGTATGTACCCTTCAGAGGGATCTGAACAACATGAGACAACACATGGTGGGAAAATTGAAGAACCAACCCCGTTCAAATTCACGCAGTTTTTTACCCCGACGACATTCCAACCACAATAGTAGGGCAAATAGTCAAGGGCGGGGCACACCAACACACCCCACCATGATGGATGACAACACGAAATCAACCAGAAAACCACGTATGACAACGACTGTATTCCACACAGCGCAACGACGCCTATTTGTATTAGAAAGAATTACATGCCAGAAATTTCTAGTCGACACCGGTGCTGACATCTACATGTACTCCAAGTCAATAATACCTGAGCCACGTCAGAAATCCACGTTCACGCTACAAGCAGCGAACGACACCAACCTGGTGACATATGGTACCATTGTTCTGTCTCTCAATTTAAGCCTAAGAAGATGTTTCCCTTTGCTTTTTATCATAGCTGACGTCACGAAATCAATCATCGGTGCAGATGTCCTTGCACACTACCAATTGTTGGTAGACTTAAGCAATCAACGACTCCTGGATCGACTCACTCACCTCACCACTTCTGGTCAACTAATCAACTGCAGCCAACCTTCCGTCACTTTTGTCACAGAAACGAAACGGACCACTTCCGCATACGACGAGGTATTTCAGCATTTTCCCTCATTAACTCGACCCAGTGGCCAAATCACCTTTTGCAAACAACCAACATGGCACTACATCAATACAACCCCTGGTTCACCGGTAACATGTAAACCACGACGTTTAGCTCCGGAACGTTTCTGTGCAGCCAAAAGAGAATTTGAAACATTTGTACAGCTAAGTATCGCACGTCCCTCCTTCAGCCCCTGGAAATCGCCACTACACATAGTCCCAAAGAATGACGATGAATGACGCCCATACGGAGATTTTCCGGCCCTCAACGCGAGAGCAATCCCGGACAGATATCCTGTACGCAACATTAATGACTTCACAAATGCACTGACAAACAAGATAATTTTCTCTACAATCGATCTAGTTCGAGCCTATAACCAAATTCTAATTGCAGAAGAAAACATTCCAAAAACAGCAATTACAACAACGTCTGGCTTCCGTACATGAATTTTGGATTACGTAATGTTAGCCAAATATTCCAATGCTCGACGAAGTGTTACACGGCCTCGACTTCTGTTTCGCTTACATTGATGATATACTGGTCCCATCGGAAAATGCTGAATAGCACAAGCAGCATTTACACATTTTATTTACTCGCCTGCATTCATACGACATATTACTTAACAAACGAAATGCAATTTTGGTAAACGAGAAGTCTCTTTTCTAGGTCAATTCTGTCTCGGCAAATGGAATAGGCCCTTTATTCGACAGAGTAAAAGCAATCGTCAATTTCCCCAAAGGTACTACCGCAAAACAATTGCGACGATTCCTGATTATGTTCAATTTCTACAGAACGTTCCTGCCCAACGCTGCCCGAACTCATTCTGTTTTGAATGAACTTCTACTGGGAAAAAATTAAAGGAAATGCACCACTACAGTGGAATCCCATAGCCAACGAGGCATTCAATTTAAGCAAGAAGTAACTAGCGCAGACTACTCTTCTGCACCATCCGCAACCAGATGCTACTTTAGAAACTTTTTGTGACGCAACCGACTATCACTTGGGCGCTGCATTACAACAATTCCACAATGGAACTTGGGAACCCCTAGCATTTATTCCTCCACTGAAGCTAAATACAGCGCATTCGACCGAGAACAATTTATAGCACATTTCTGTCATATTCCCGAAGCCCATGACTTCATCATTTTTACGGATCACAAGCCCTTACCTTTGGTTTCCGTCAGAACCCTGATAAATGCTCCCCCTTACGGTCACGGCATCTCAATTCAGTTCTCAACGAACATTCAGCATATTTCTGGTAAAGATAACATTATTGCTGATACACTCTCACGAATTTCAGTTATCAACAAACTTTGATTAGAAAGCTCTTTCTTCTGAGCAGAAATCCGATAGGGAACTTCAAGAATATCTCAACTCAAACCAATCCCCACAACTCAAACAGGTTAACATTCCCGGAACAAGCAAAGCAGTATCTATCTAGAGACCAACGTATATCGTGGCAGATGAAGAACATCCTCAAGATACCCCTACAAAGAAGAAAATGGACGATGCTGCAAAAGCATTTGTGAATAATGACTGTTTCAACTTAAAAAAATATCCCGTTACCTTTTAAATCTTCAACAATCTTCCTGGCAACTACGATTTTGGTATCTTGCTGCCAAATCTATTGTTGCTGCCTAAGTGTTTCAAAATATTCAGACCAGGGTGTAGTGACGAGTGTATCAAAATAAATAACTCCGAATAAGGACAATTCATGGAAGAGCACCGCCTTATTAAAAAAATTCAGAACTAAATAATCTTTTGCTAGTAAAAAAAATATTTGTCATGATAATAATACAGTATAATCTTTGAATATATAAAAAATTCTAAGTTGGGGTGAATGTTATATTTCAACAATATCAATATCCTTTACTTTCACGTCATAATACTTAATAACCCGTATTAGATATAAGGGACAATTGGTGAATGTTAAGTTTGTTTTCAGTTTGGTTTTGTGTCCATTCAATATGTTCTTTTTAATAAAGTCCTTTTTTTGCACTTAATCCTTTTTTACATAATATCGGTTTAGTTGCATTTAGTCTTATCGAGGAGTCAGTGTCTAAAAT
Organism: Agrilus planipennis; assembly: GCF_000699045.2. NCBI lineage: Eukaryota > Metazoa > Arthropoda > Insecta > Coleoptera > Buprestidae > Agrilus > Agrilus planipennis. Next base: position 270,684 of record NW_020438958.1, read on the forward strand.
AAGAAGGCTTCTCAATTGTTCTATTAATGTGAAAACTCCAGTTATTCTACAAAAGTAACGTCCTGATCTAAAGTAAAGGTGTCTTTTTACAATAATTAAGCAGAATACCCAGTTAAACGTGTCTGAGATAACAAACACATGATTTCTAATAAAATAAATTAACAATTAAGTGCTTTTCTGGCTTTGATACCTTTACATGCCTTTAACGTGAATTAGGTATTCAAAATCGCAGTCCAAAAAATCGAATACGAATAATTTTAGGAATGAAATAATTTTCAATTCGGAGTATTCAAATACTTTTCGATTTAATGTATTCGAATACCACCTTGATGCGATGCGAGACGCTAGGCATCGCATGGTAATACGAAATCTCTTTTAATGTCTGCATTACAGGCTAGGGAATAGAAAATACCATAATTAGTAACAGGAAACGAAGTATGCAAGGTTATAGAAAATGATCCAGGGAGCAAAATTTACTAAATTATAATATTCAATTACTTGTCACAATGAAATGACGTCGAAAGAATTGTATAAATGTGAAAAAAAATCTACGCTAAAAACTATGAATTAATTTGGGTTGACTACAAAAGTCCTTTAAAATGATCCGCAAAAAATGAAAAAATCCGATCAATAAGGTTTTCTTTTCAAAAATTCATGTTTTTTTAACTTTTATTTTGCTCAAGATTATAGGTGTAAATGTATTTATTATGTGGCTGCAAACTGGATCCTAATGGGTCTACTGTTTTTCGAGTAATGGCTAATTTTCATTTTCTAAGGCTTACTTTCAAAGGCTCACCTTTACTCTAAACCAAGTCCAATCGAAATTCGCCTCACGGATATGAAAACTATAGACGATTATCTAAAAATTGTACCTTACAATTTTTCGTTAAAATGCCATTACAAGGATTTAAACATCGTTTAAAAGTTGAGTGTTACTTGCCGTGTAATAATCGTGACACAAATTCGGTACGTTTGTTGTTGCTAATTACATAAGAATAATTACTTTAGTTATTTATAAATAAATAACTGTATGTATATATGTAATATATTTTTATATGTTTACAAAGTACGTAAATTTATTTAATAACTAACTGATCCGGCCACGTGTTCTAATAATTTGAATGAATATTACGCTAAGCTCGAATCAAGTTCGTTTGCAGTCCATATTGAAGATATTTTAATTTTTTACGACTTTTATATTGTAGTCAATCCAAACTCATCAATAGTCTTCGACGTAGATCAAAAAAAGGAAATTTTTTACATTTTGTGTGGTTTTTAAACGTCATTTTGTTTTGACAAATAATTGTGTGTTATAATTTAGCACATTTTGCTCCTTGGATCGTTTTCTACAACCCTGCATAGTTCCCTGACCTATTTTTCAATTTTTTCTTCCAAACTTAAAGTCGCTCGCTACAGTATTCATTCATATGGGCAATAGTATGAAGAAATATACAAAATCGTAATTTTAGCAGACTATAGATATGCATATTTGTAACTAATTTGTAAGAAACGCACTCTACAAACAAACTGAATAGAGAAAGATGCACAGTACCTGCAGTGTTGGTGACCTGCGACTAGCCGAGAAAGATAAGGGTATTGTTCTCTTCCTTGTGGTGAGTATTCGAGTTAGTAGATTTAATGTTCCAATAATAAATAACTATTGTCAATTTATGCGTTCGTATGCCAAAATCCAAACACTAACTCATCTAAGAATCAGCCTAAAAATGTGTGACTACAGTCAACCACTATCTTGGAAAGCATATGTACTCATTTTCTCAGAAAAGATGTGCTGTTCCTTCTCACGTTATAAACCAAAATCTCGAAAAATTGCATTTTTAACAGGGTTGGAAAACTTAGTACTTGTTTTAGAATAATATTTTAGGCAAAATAATTGAGTGGGTGCGTGCGTGCGAGTATCGAGATTTAGGCAGACAAGCAACGTGCTGAATTGTTTTCAGCTAATATTCAGTAAATGAAAAACTTTAAATATGTTCCTGACAGAGGTCTTCTGACTGCGCTCGTTTTTTTTTATTGCCTACTTTAAGGAGCAGAAACAATATCAAAGTCCCTAGAATTGAACACACTATATCTGAGGTACTTGAAGTTAATGGAAAGAAACTACGAAAATTATGTGGTAATTTGAACAAAAACAAACAGCTTCAATTAGACAAATAATGGAAAATACGTGGACATCTTTAAAATCATATGAGGAACACTTTAGGATATTAAGTAAACATTTATGACATTAACCAACTAACAAAGAGGAGTATATACTTTATCTATTACAATAGTAAATTACGACTTGTTAAACCGGCTACTGTTCAAACTAAGTAAATAATGCAGGTAGTTGTATACACCACAAGCTACCGTCTAATCTTGTACATCAATTCTGACAGAGTAAAAATCAACCATTTTAATTAGACAAATTTATTCAAACACAAAAATATGAAAGTTAACACAAAAGTCTTTTTTTTTACAACTACCGATATAAGACTACTTTTTTCTGACCAATAAACATATAGAAGCTTAATAAAATAATGAGAGGAATAACAAAACAACGATACATACGAAATAAATCGATAAAAGATTGTAAATAAATTAACACATTCCGCCACATTCTTCCATTTGATATTTCTGACATATGTACAGAAATATTTCTCAAAATAACTGAAAAAATAGTAAAACAATTTTTTAAGCAATATAGTTTAGTCAGTTTGGTATTTTCGCTTTTTTACTCATTGTTGTCTAAATAGTCACGCGACTCTCGCTTTGATTTCTGCTGTAAGAGGTATTATGCCATCTAGGTCATTGGACACATAGATTATCAGTCGAGAATTCGCAATGTTTTCGCAATTACACAATACGGACATTAGTTCATTATAAGTAAGCGAGGCGCGGCCCAATATTTTGCGCAAGATTTTCTTTAGAATACCGATAACTCGTTCCCAAAACGTTACCCACGAAACTGCAGTTGTGGTGTTGAGTCGCCAAGTTATTTGCTGTGCTGGCATTAACTCAGAAATACTTTTGCAGTCCAATTGACAAGGAAATCTTCCGCAACCACACAATTAGTCCCATTTTTTCTTTAGTTGCTGTTTTATTTATAATCACTTTTAGCAGCTCATGCACGTAAACTTCCATTTGAAGATCTTCCCGCTTGTGTGTCGATTTCAAACTGTCATCATTTTTTGATAGTGTTCGCTTCACTGGGGGAAACTGCCTTTCGACTAATCGCCTAGGACGACATCCCGGAATAGTTACCTGAATAAGATTTTCGATATTGTCAACATTATCAATTCCAAGGTCCAACTGTACTTTTTCGAATTATCCCATAACTGCAACCACTTACGAGTATTACTTTTGTAGTTTTTCAGTTCAATCGCGGGAAATTTAAACTTACGAAATCACAACCGTCCGATAATTGCCACTCCTACATCAGAGGATCACCGACCTGGAGCTTTAGTCTGAAAAATCTTCTCGAATACACATCTAGAGATCTTATGTCTGTCATTGGAACTTCCTTTGTAGCATTTTCTTGCAATAAACAATTGATAATTTCCTGATCGACGAATCATTAGGCCTTATATTTTAGCCCTCAGCATTCATTTATGTACAGATAAATAATCCTGTGTCCATGAGGTTAATAATTTATTAAACTTATCCGCTGCTTTTGTAAATATTGCATAAAGTTTAGTACGTCGTCTTCGTAATTGCTCAATACTTCAAAACTCAGTTCGAAACCACCTGCTTTGATCAGTTAAAATATACCATTGTCGCGGTAAAAGTATATTCATATAAGTCTTATTGTTATTTTAGACAGCTTTTAAATAAAACAATCTTGTGTTGCTCTGAAATTAGAGAAACGGCATTTAAAGTTTATTCTTTATCTGTCAATTCCCTTATACAATCTTTAGTAATAAAAGCTTTCTTTAACGCACATTATACGTTTTACTTATTAAAGGACCAACGTTGAGGAGCTTGGCTCGCTTGACGAACTTTTTTTATCGTTTCCATCGGTGTTCTGCTGTACCACATAGATCAATAATTGATTACACAAAATATAAACCTCGAAGTACCAGTGTATGTAGATTAAAAAGATTCGTACTCTATAATACGCTTAATAATCCTACAAACAGGCTAATGAACTAAAACTAATACTAATTGCTACTCAAAAGATACTTGTTGCGTGGTTACTAGTCTCAATTGGTCTCATGTTATAGATAATCTAAAAGTGTTTTTATATCTTAAAAATAAACACACCTCGGCCACTACAGTCAAATTTCCCCCGGTCAACATCTACCTGAACAGTCTGTATGCAATTATAAGTATGCACTACCGATAATTTGGGGAAAACCTAAAGGTTTGAACGATACCTTAACAAATTTGACTGGTCGCTCGTTTATGAATTCGACTTGCAGTTTTTATTGTTATGATCCTGATGACGTCATCTGATACTGGATGAAGTTCAATACTCCTACCCCGCTTCCATTGCATGGTCGACGTATTGTTGTCCCGAAAGGACTAAATCTCCGACTAGAAGTTCCTGTTGTGAAGGTTTCTTCCACTTGGTTCGTACTCATATTTGATGAAAGTACACAAGACTCCAACGTGTCCAAAAATATTGCGTAATTTTGTGAATGTATTGGAATTTGGTCAGTCTATTTTCTGGTATAGGTTGAAGATCTTCTTCGGGTAGCGACGTGAGTTTCCGCCCAATCAGAAAGTGCGAGGATGTGAGAGGGTCGAAGTCGTTGGGATCGACAGATAAAGGACATAAAGAGCGGGAATTTAAAAAAGCTTCAGTTTGAGTCATGCGTGTATAAATCATAAAAAACAAAATTAATGTTATTCGCAACTTTTTTTAAATGCATTTTTACGTATTTTACCCCCGCCTCCCAAATACCTCCAAAATGAGGTGAGGATGGAGGGATGAAATGCCAATTGATTGCTTCCTTATATAGCGATGTTTGAATTTTTTCTTGATTTATATTATGTTTCAGAAATTGACCCAGCTCAAGTAATTTATTATAAGCACCTTTAAAGGTTGTACCATTATCAGAATAGATATTAATGGGTCGGCATAATCGACCCCCTAATTGTAAAAAGGAAACGTAGGTGCAACACGTTCGTTTGGTAGGCTACCCTTGATGTTGAAGAATGGTTTAGGTTTATAACGAGCTCGCACTACACAATCAAGGACAACTTTCTTAGCTAAGTATTTGCCGGCGATTGGCCAAAACCGATCTCTAATTGAAGATAAAATTAGATTGGATCCACAATGTAAAAGACGGTTATGCTCATGTTCTAGAAGAAGCCTCGTAAATGAATGAGATAGAGGAAGAATAGGATGTTTTTTTATCATAACTGCAACGTGAATTTTTAATACGTCCTCCAATGCGTAGAATTTGATTTTCGTCCAGAAAACGATTTAAGAAAAGCAAAGTGCTCATGTAAGCGATTTTCCTAACTTTAACTGTTTTATTTCCTTTGGAAAATATGAATTTTGAATATTTTTAATTAATAAGTGTAGTTTGGTTTGTAATTCAATAGTGGTGAGATTTCCATGAACTCAGTTGGTTTTATTGAGACAGTGTCGACTGAAACGATGGCAGTATGCTGTAATTCGTTGAAATTTTGAAAATGAGGAAAAACGCGAAACTAAATCAAAGTCTTCGGGTTGAGTCATCATGCATACCACCTTTCGTTGTTCTAAGTTAATGATTCCTAGCTGAATAGGTGAAATCGGCCAATCAGCTCGTTTATTTTAAAGTCATTCTGGACCTTGCCACTATAGTTTTGAATAAATTAGGTTTTTAAGATCTATACCCTGAAAAACTAGATCCGCTGGATTTTTGTGTAACCGCACGTATTTCCAAGTTTCTTTATGTGTTAAGGCTTGTATTCGACTAACACGATTCAAAACGAAAATTGTCCATATTCTTGGGGTCACGTTAATCCAACAATTGTTGAATCGCACCAAAGATACGAATTATTAATATTAATGTTAGGAATTTGATTTATTTTTTCAGTGTTTAGCTAAAAGTAATGCGCCGCATAATTCTAATCGTGGTATTGTTATAGATTTCAATGGCGTAACTCGTGACTTGGCACATATAAGAGATATCTGGACTTCTCCTGCTAAGTTTAAACTTTTCAAAATAAATGCAAGCCCCATAAGCCTGTTCTTAGGCATCTGAGTAACCGTGTAATTCAATATATTTGTATGTTTTACAAATTACATGCTACTAACTAACTAAGTGATTCCCTATTTCCTACCCACTTGGAATGTTTTTGCGTTTGCGTTATTACTTATACATCTCAGGATAGAGTGGAAAGAGGTTGTGAGCGGGAAGGGGAAAGACTGTAGGAAGGAAGCATTGGAAGGAAATGGGAATCGATGGCCCAGCTCGGATAGGTAAGCACTCGCGCTAAAAAGGCGAAACTAGGAATGAGCGGAAGGGAAGCAGCTCAGAGTAGAAGGTAGCAGGGCCTTCTGAAACGATCGTTTGGTTTAGGGGCAAAGTCGGCAAGTGTCGAAATAGACGGGTTTGGATGACCTGACACTGAGGCCCGGAGATTAGCCGTGAACATAACTGCAGAATGAGGGAGTGAAGGTAGACCAGTTTCTTTCAGAATTTGGATGTTTCTGATGAACTTGGGATAGTTGAGTGCGGAACGAAGAATCCGCATGTAAGCGCCTTGAAGGCGATGGGAATCGGCACTGCCCCAAACGGGGATGGCATAGGAGTAAGTGCTTCTGATGATTGCGTTGAACGCACACATTTTTGTTTGATGGCAGATGGAGCTGTTTTGGAAGAAGGGCTTGAGGAAGATAAAGGTGGTTAGGGCCTTGACACATGTGGCAAGAATGTGTTTTCGCCATGTCAGTGTTCTATCGAAGACGACAGCTTTAATCCTTAAGGGACACCAGCTGTGACGCGTCTGCTTGTTTGTAAAATAGAGCCGACGCGGACACACGGGGTTATGTCAGAGAGGAAGGAACGGAAAAACCCGATTAGGAAATGTGGGGTGTTGAGGGCAATAAGTTTGGTGATGACACCTTCGTGCTTGGATACTTACTAAATCTCTATCTGAAATACGTCTCTGTATTACAAGACTATTGAGAAAACTCAGCTGATTGTAGAATGAGATCCATTTGTGACGTAAATCCTATGGGAGTGATACGTTCCAATGAAGCTGACGCTGTCTATAAGTACTAATGTGGTGGAAACTAACACTTTCATTTACATTCCTTTATCGATTTATTTTATATGTTCGGCTGCTGCTAATGCCCAGTATCGTTTTACTGTTTTGTAATGTCTCTGATTTTATTAAGCTTCTGTAGGTTTGCTGTACACAAATGAAAACCCTGTAACTGTTGAATGAAGACCATTGTAAGTGTTTCATTTTTACGACGTTCGAACTGATATACATGACTAAACGGCAGTTTTTTCACAACTAGGCGACCCTGACAAGACGTGTACTAATAACAGATACGCGAAAATAATTATTTTCTTTATATTAATGTAAAGAAAATACAGTTCTTCATTTAAATGATCGCGGGGCATTAATAGACTGCAGCGTTCTTGAGTGTCAGTAAAGATAAGAACCATCTTGTACGATGAGGGGGAACAGCTTCGATGTGGCTCGATCGGACAGTTATCCTATGACGTGTTAAGCCAGATTAGTAAAAAACGTTTCGTTTTTTTTTTGTTGTCTTAAAATTATCAGTTTAGGTATATTGTACGGATTATTTATGGAAGGTGAATTAAGAAGTTTCGTCGACTTATTGTCCAAGATGCATTAATCCACACAACTCTGATAAGTAGCATTTTTAACATCATTCGCGTAATTAGGGAATTTTTCTAGGGTGGCTAGCCAGCCAGTTGATCCCCAAACGGTTTGAACTTTGTTAATCTAATCAGAAATCAACGCGTAAAAAATACATATTCATATCGTTCATATCATTTTTCTAAGAAAAAGATTAAAGGGCCTTCCTTTCCTATCTACTTTTCAGCTTTGCTCTATAGTGTAACTTGGAGGTATTGTCTGGTGCCTGCCCACCAACTTTAACAGTAGATGTCGGGAAAGAAACACGTTAAAGTGAGAGGTGAATTGTGTGTTAAATTTCAATAGAAGTAGTATCAATTTACGCAGAATTTTTTCTGACCGGCTCGCTGCCTTTACTGAGGCAGAATAGTTTGCAATATTTGCCAAATTTTTGTAATTATGTAGTCTTATTTCGTAGTATTTTTTTGTCACTGGTTTTCTTGGAAAGCCGCTATGCTTCAGCAAAATTCACTTCAAACTCAATTGATTTACAAACTCATTTGGTTCGTAGAGTGACATCATTAATACGTAGCGAACAACGAAAATTCTATGATAATAATATTGACAGATGCAAAGATGATGGAAAAAAGATGTGGAGGACATTAATGGACTTAGCAGGGAGCAAACAGCAGTGTGTAGATTATAGTGGAATTGATTTTGGAATGTACGAGGGGAAACCAGAAGAAAATTTCAATAAACTTTATTCTGATGGTTTAAACGAAATTGCAGAAGGCATAGAGAAGAGAAAATGGAACTGTGAGATTAATAATATAAGGGGACCTGTCTCGAACAGTTTGAAAGTTTTAATATTCAAGAATTAAAAAAGTTAGTGGATGGGTTGAAGAATAAGGGCACTAATGATGACATCATTAGTCCTAAACTGGTGAAGGGTTTATTTTGAGTGATAGGGTATAGTCCTTTGAACCTTGTAAATACTTCGTTGTCTAAAGGGAAAGTACCAAGTGAGTTAAAAACTAGTCTTATAGTTCCGATACCAAAGGTATCCAACCCAAAATCTCCCGTTGAATTCAGGCCTATAAATTTGTTACCTGTTATTGAAAAAATCCTTGAAAAAATTATGTGTCAACAACTGAGAAAGCATTGCGAGTCAAACCAGATACTTTTTCACAGATAATCAGCTTTCAGAGAAGACCATTTCTGCGAGTCGGCGTTGCAATATATATGTGCATCATGGAGAAAGGATACAAATGAAAACAAAATAGTATTAAGCGTTTTTATAGATTTGCAGCGTGCGTTCGAAACCATTGATCGTGAGATATTAGTACAGAAACTTTCGTTATATGGAGTAAAAGGTAGGGCATTAGATTGGATTAAAGACTATCTAAGCGACAGGTATTATAAAACTAGAATACATAGTAATGTGTCAAATAAGATAGAAAGCAACACGGGTGTTCCACAGGGCAGTGTATTGGGTCCTCTTCTATTTCTTATATATGTTAATGAAATGCAAGAAGTTTTTCAAGGCTCAGTTGTAAATCTATTTGCGGATGATACTGTCATTTGTGTGTCCGGAAATAATTTTTTGGAAATAAATAAATACCTATATTAAATATGGAGCTAGAAATTCTGAATAATTGGTTATGCCAGAATAAACTAAAATTAAATTTAAAGAAAATAAAATGTATGGTGTTTGGTAC
>NW_020438958.1:280752-307995 GCF_000699045.2 Agrilus planipennis
AAATACAGCAAATAGTGCATTAAAATAAATAAAATAAAATTTAAATTAAGGGAAAAATATAATTAAATTTGAAATATGAATAATAATATGAAGGCAAATCAAATAAGGTAAGCTGCAAAAGCCGGATAGCGGGCGGTAAAAAACAGTTCATGAGAATGTTAGTGTATAAATCTGTGGCAGATTAGTTTTTTAGGGTAGTGCCTAGCGACAAGAACCAATGGGTAGTTTTATAAAAGGGAACGGGCATGTATAACTTTTACGACTGAGTGAACAGATATTGTTGACCTGAAACTGTGAATGGAAAAGAAAGAACGCAGTTTCTAAGAATTTAAAGAGTAAAAGACGACACAGTACAAATGAAAAAAATGCATGCTTAAGAGTGTATTACATAAATTTTACAATGAAAAAAGTTTAAAATAGCCAAATTTACACAATTACCCAGCATTTTTATTTTATGTTCAACATGGCAATATCATTCAATATTATTTGATCTATCGTTCATCAAATGCATCTTTCAAATAAGATTGCCAACATTTCGTGTTATGTCCAAACTTCCAGTAAAATACATAATCCCCTTACAATTTACAAAACTTGAAAACTTAAAACGAAATTGTATGGCTGTTTGATTTAGTCAAAGGTATGATAATAAGTCCACTGCACGAAAAAATACTTGTAAGATTCAAAAAAATTCGGTATTTTCTAATTCTAATTATAAACTGATATACCTTTGTATGCACTTATTTATATTCGTACAATTTTTACTGGTTGTGAATTATAATACAGAATACAACACTTTACGACTACAACGAAAATATGACTACATGACAATTCTATGACCTGAAAAACAGTTTAACGTGGACCGAAATTTCAGATAAGTTGCACTTTATACCATCACATATGACTTTGCAAAGTATCACGCTCCTCACCCTCCGGTAAATCTCGAAAACGGTGAAAGCTGTTAGAAAAATCACTGAATAAAAATTATAGAGCATATTATTTAACGTAAAAAGGGGCTGAAGTTATAATCCGAATTCCCAATTTTTTAACCGCTAGAAGAGTTAAAAAGGTGGAAGTTAAAAAAATCAGCCGACACTGACCGAATCAGCGTTCTCTTGTTCCTTTACAACAAATAATGTTCACTTAGAATTGTTTCAATAAGGATTGATGAAAAGAAATGGTCACTAAACTAGAGGCACAATTTTCTTTTTCTGTTACTCTTATTTACTATAATATACTTCAGATTAGCATAAGGTGACCATACGTCCCGCTTTCAGGCTGTCCGTCCCGCTGTCCCCAGCGAGGATATAAAAGTCCCGCTTTCGCAAACAGATCAAACAATATCTGCTTAACAATTATTATGATTATTTAATATAAAAAAGTCATAAGGTGATAATCCCTATTCCCAACACTTTAGCCACTGCAGGGATTAAAAAAGTGCAGGTTAAAAAAAGTACTCGGCACTGATCGAATCAAAATTCTCCATTCTTTTACAACAATACTGTAATGTTCGTGATTAAGACTGATAACGACAAAACTATTTATTTACACTAATTATGAAAGAACTTAAAAAACTACTAAATTATTACTAAACTTAGGTGATGAATTATTCTATTTATTTACACTACTGTTGATATATCACTATCCACTGCGCTATTTATTTCACTGCTATCTCTGTCAATTTATTTCTGGATTCACTTCTGCAACGGTCAATTTATTTCTTCATCTCTCGGCGATCGTCTCTTCCTTTAAATACTCTTTTATTTACTTTCTGGAACCCTCTAGAAACATCCGGATCGTTTATTTTTTCTTTGAACTGTTTAACTGCTTTCCCAGAACGCAGGTGTGCCCGATCGCACACAAACACGCTCATGCTTTCTACAATACTGACCATTCATAACTGTTTCAATAAGGGTGTGGCGGACAAATGTATATATTTTTTTGTTCATATTTCTTAAGCATTCTTTTTCATTATTTTACTTCAAATTCATTTTATTTCAAATATTATTTCAATTAATTTCAATTTCTTATCTTGTACATACTTTGGTTTCCTTTGGATCTAAACTGTATTGTTCTTTCAGTCACTTTAACCTGGAAATCCAACTTCAACCATACCTGCATACATTCCCATACTAATATCTGGTTTTACCCTTAATTGCTTTCTCTTGAATTCTATACTGCTTAATTCTAAGTATTTCTGTAAACTAGTGTCTTCACCCTCTCTCTCACTAGTTTTCCTTCTAGAATTAATTAAATTTACTAACAACCCTGACCTATAAATACTCCAAAAATTTCATATCTTCACACAGTCTCCCGTCTACCGCTTCTACTAACATTCGTAGGTGCTTATATTATTCTCTACATTGTTTTCATTTTTGTTATTGTCTTTGTTATTGTTGTTGTTATATTATCTTGTTCTTTTTGCTACTTTGTTCTTGTTTGTATGTTTCACACTTTGTGCCTTTTTTTACTTGTGTTTTCGTTTGTTGTTGTTATAAATTGTTATTCGTTATTGTTAGTGTTTTCTTCATATTTAAATAATATTCACCAAAAGACACTAAAGTGGTGACCCCAACATAATGCATATTTTCGTGTGAAAAAGTGCGTTCGAGCTGAAACAAAGACAATCGCTCAAATAAAATTTTTTTGTTTGTTATTTTGTGTGTCAATGGCTAATCCAACCGCGGCCGAAGCTCGCATGTTACGTGCGCCAGAAGCGATGCTTGGCCAAAAAACAGTAAATTAACTTTACCACAGTTCAACTACACAGACCCAGAACTATGGTTTTCGCAAGTGGAGTTAGGTTTTGCAAGTGCCGGCGTTACTTCCAATGTAAAAAAATTCGAGATAGTCGCCCAAAGTCTCGAATCGCGAGTGGCACCTGAAGTGCGCGATTTGGTAGTAGCAACGCCAACTGACGATTCCTACGAGCTCCTAAAAACGGAGTTGATAAAAAGGCTCAACGCATCCCAGGAAGAAAAAACCAAGCGGTTCCTAGATAATGAAGAGTTGGGTGACCGGAAACCGTCCCAGTTTTTGCGGCACCTGAAAAGTCTGGCAGGTTCATCAGTTCCTGATAACATCATCCGAGCCATATGGTTCAACAGACTGCCAAACAACCTACAGCCGATTTTAGCAGCACACAACAACAGCTCTTTGGAGGATCTGACCGACCTAGGGGATAAGGTACTGAACTTATCGATAGGAAAGACAGTCATCGCCGCAGCAACCTCAACACCATCAACAAGTGCGTCGTCAATAGCCGAAATGCTAGCAGAACAATTACGCCAAATACGTTTGGAGATGAGCAGCGCTTTACAACAGGAAGTCGCAAAGTTTCGTGCGGAAATTTCAGAAGTGCGAGCCGACCTATTTCAAACAAGGACTCGCGAACGCGAAAGATCGAATCCACGCAGACATCCTCGAGGTCGATCGAACTCTCGCGGACGGTACGCAGGCGACAGTATCTGTTGGTACCACGAACGATTCGGGACAAGTGCAAAAAAAAGTACCCGGCCGTGTAAATTCGTGAGTGTGGAAAACTTCGCGGCCAGTCGTTAATGGCAGCAGACGACTCCAGGCCTACAGCTTCCCGCCGCATCTTGATTCCTGACCGCAATACCAACACCCTGTATTTGGTGGACACTGGCGCCGATTTATGCGTATATCCGCGTGCCTACATCCAACAGCCACGTGAAAGGAGTTCATACCAGCTTTCCGCGGCTAACGGAACTCTCATCGCTACATATGGCACGACGACGAAGACTACCCTGACATCGTGCGCCCAGACGGAACCTAATCTGTAAAACACCGGACGCAACATCACATCCAAACAACATCAGGACCTCCTGTGGCGCACAAACCTGGACGATTCGATATACCATCCGTTTTATTCTCATTCCGTAAAACACCGGAAGCAACACCACATCCAGACAACAAACGGACCTCCTGTGGCGCACAAACCCCGACGATTGGCTTCAGACCGCCTGCAGGCTGCTAAAAAGGAATTCGACGCCATGCTGAAATTAGGGACTGTCAGACCATCTAAGGGCTGCTGGTCGTCACCGCTCCATTTAGTCCCTAAGGAAGGCGACGAATGGCGTCCATGCGGCGACTACTGAGGGCTTAACGCACGGACCGTTCCAGATTGTTATCCAATCCGTCACATTCACGATTTTTCCCAAACTCTGACTGGAGAAACTATATTTTCAACAATTGATCTGGTCAAAGCGTATCACCAGATCCCAGTCGCCGCAGAGGACATCTGTAAAACAGCAATAGCAACGCCGTTTGGGCTGTTCGAGTTCTCCTTTATCTCGTTCGGTTTACGAAACGCGGCGCAGATATTTCAGCGCTTCATCGACGAAGTACTGCGTGACCAGTATTTCTGCTACGCGTATATCGACGGCATGTTGGTGGCTTCAACAACACCTGAGGAACACCTTGCCTATCTGGAAACCCTTTTCCGCCGTCTGCAGGAATACGGAGTGGTCATCAATCCGGCAAAGTGTAAGTTGGGACGATCCGAGGTAAACTTCTTGGGATACCTCGTCACCTAGAAAGGGACTGCACTACTTCCGGAAAGAACAGAGCCCGTCTACTGTTAAAGAACTCCGTCAGTTCTTGGGAATGATAAATTTCTATAGGAGATTCATCCGCAAGGCTGCAAGTCTCCAGGCACCCCTCAGTGAACTCCCGAAGGGCGACGTCAAAGGCAAGGTACCCCTTACATGAACACTGGAAGCAACTGCAGCATTCTCGCGCATCCGTTAGCCGATGCACCATTGGTGATTTTCTGCGACGCGTCAAATTCTGCAATTGGAGCGGTGTTATAGTAGTACGTCGAGGGGTCATGGCAACCATGCAGCGTTGGAGTAAAGCAAAAACTCTAACCTGCAGCTCAAGCTTATCAAGATGCCAGGTACGAACACCTCACTTGTCTGCGACGTTTCGACTTCCACAGCGCAACCCTTCATTCCGCTCCAATTTCGCCGAACGGTTTTCAATAAAGTCCACGATCTATCGCATCCTGGCCAAAGGATCCGTAAAGCTGGAACCTTCGCGCCATCTTCAAGTCGATTTGAGCACGTTCACGTCGACATAATAGTAATGCCTTACTGCGAAGGCTACCGCTACTCGCTGGCCAGAGGCTATCCCAATGGAGGACCAGGAGGCAGCCACGGTTGCGCGCATTTTCTACCACCATTGGATAGCACTCTTTGGGACTCCGTTGTGCGTTACTAGCGATCAAGGCAGGCCATTCGAGTCGCACCTGTTCAAAGAATTGAATGCTTTGACAGGTACGACTCATCTAAGAACTACGGCCTATCATCCGGAAGCAGATGGGATGGTCGAAAGGTTCCACCGGCAGCTGAAGGCCGCAATTAAGTGCCACCGTTCAGCAAAATGAATCGAAACCCTGCCGACGGTGATGCTAGGGATACGTTCGGCATGGAAGGAGGATCTACAATCCACTGCAGCAGAGATGGTGGACGGTGAACCTCTACGACTTCTGGGCGAATTTCTAGGAAATGCATAGCAGGAAGCTACCACAACGTCCGACTTTGTTCAGAAACTACGGCAACATGTACGACAGTTACAACCCGTACACGGCACCAGGCTCGACGAGAGGACACCGTTCGTCTTCAAGGACTTCGCAACCGCAAGCCAGGTGTTTGTGCGCCATGACGGGCCAAAAGGACCACTCAAGCAGCCGTACGATGGTCCATTCAAGGTGGTATCACGAGCGGAAAAGACGTTCCTGGTATGTGTTCGCAGACAAAACATCAAAATATCAATAAACCGCTTAAAACCTGCATACGTTGTTGCCGACCTGGACGATATAAATACCGACAATGAGAGAATTATCGAGGTTCAACTGACTCCGATAATTCTAGAGCATCCAGCTACGCAGGAATTTCCATTTCAGCCGGAAACACCACCAATCACGGAACCACCAGCCGTGCAGTCACCGCCACAAAGAACAACGCGATCAGAACGCCGCGTTCGATTTCCTGACCGTTTACAAGTCGGTTTCTCGTGACTTTATCACTGGAACGGGGGTACTGTGGCGGACAAATGTATATATTTTTTTGTAGATATTTCTTAACATTCTTTTTCATTATTTTATTTCAATTTCTTATCTTGTACATACTTTGGTTTCCTTTGGATCTAAACTGTATTGTTCTTTTAATCACTTTAACCTGGAAATCCAACTTCAACCATACCTCCATGCATTCCCATACTAATATCTGGTTTTACCCTTAATTGCTTTCTCTTGAATTCTATACTGCTTAATTCTAAGTATTCCTATAAACTAGTGTCTTCACCCTCTCTCTCATTACTTTTCCTTCTAGAACATTCTATTAAATTTACTATTGATATTTAATTATTATGAATTGGGGTTATCACAAATTTTTTGTTGAATAATATGCTCTACAATTCAGCAGTAGAAACCAAATGTTTACATTGTTATTAGTATCCTATCAGTGCATTACCAAATTAATGTAGAAATAAAACATAATCTATAAGTATTTGCTTGACAATTAACATTACAACAATTTAGAATGCTTTAACTTTATTACTTTTTAAAAGAAAACACTTTTAGAAAGCAAACAATTCTTCTATGCTTTTATGTTTGATAATATTAGTTTTCTACTAGCTAGAGCTACGGTATTCGGTAAAACGTAAGGAAAGCATTTGTAAATAATTTAAAACGAATAGAAATAATTTGAAAGATATATTGTTAAGGGTATACAACAAATAAGTGAAACTTAAAAACTACAAAAAGACAAAGCTTCCAGTCCTCTTATTGCCTATGAGGATTATGTTTGTTGAATATTTATGTAATTAATAAAAAAGGTTTCAACTATTTCGTTGAAAGCTAGTGCAGTTACCTAACAATCGGTACCTATTAGCACCAGACGAACATTTTCATAGATAGAGTCACTCGTTGAAATTGTGTTTTGAAGGGTCTGTGAATACATGTTAAAAGTAATAAAAATGTTAGTTGAAATATTGGGTAGGTTCTTTTCTTACCCCGCTACCGAGCTTTTTATTTTCTGATTCCTGTTAAAGTCTACTTTGTGCGCCTGTGTCACTGCGATGCTAACAGAGTATTTTAAAAAAGCTTATTAAAGCATAGGAAATAGCAGCTGTTGTATTTTTTTGTATTCCAGTCAACTATATTGAGGAATTATTTTACGGTTTCGCTGTATATCTAACATTTAGACAACAATTTAACAACCCATAAGTGTGCCGGTGAATTGGTGATAGCGAATCTTTGTGTTTTCAATGGATCCTTGCTTAACTGCATAGAACTCGGAAGCACTTATTCTAGTTTTCAGAGATAAGTAGCAAATTTCTTTTGATAAGAAAGGTGGGATGGATGGTTGTTTTTCCAGAGCATGATATAGATCGAAATGGATTTTTATTATTACAAGAAAGCGAAATAAAGAATTAGTTCCATCAATTGGTATGCAGTCAAAATTAAGGGCCAAATGACGGGAATTTTTTAGACATCAGTATAAGTAATTAAGATTCTGTTGTCGAACAGTATTTAAATAGTTTATATTATTGGATCTTCTTTAGAGAAAGAACAAGAAGAAAGTAGTTTCTGAAATATTCTACTGGACTGCCACCGTGAAACACCTTATATAATCAATGTAATGTCTGCCACTGTAATATTCACTATTCACTACACAACACAGAACCACCTTCAAAAGTATAATTGAATCAATAAATACAGCAAATAGTGCATTTGAAATACGGGTGCACCAGGAGACAGAAGCCTCTGTAAGTCAATTAATTCTTTCCCAACATCTATGTACTGTTTCCTTTTTACACTGAATTGTTGAAGTTTTTAAAATCCACGATTGACCGTATTAGAATTGTTCTTCAACGTTACAAACTTCATAAAACAGTCAAAAGAAATATATTGGTGAAGCTTATTACAGGCAATGAATTGGCTGGAAATCCAGATGCTAGGTGTGGTGTAAAAATGCTAGTATGATCCGCATAAGTATGGAAATATGTTATGGTTTTCTGTTTCACATAGGATTACAAGGGATAGATTTGAACAATTATTGAAGGCAATCGTAAAGGTTTTTCCAGGTGAGATGCGCCGCCACCATTTGATATTGATGAATTGGCTAAAAGAATATTAATATTATCAGCATCCGAAGTATAACTTCTTTCTCTATATTTTAGCCCCTATTTATATTGATGTTATTGTATCAGAAGGTAACGTTGTGTGGAAATTCTGTTTAACATTAAGAAAAATTTTAAATATTGTTATATATAAATTTTTGCAAAAGAACACTTTTCAAACTTTTTCCGACTTAATTTCCAAGCACAATTAATTATATATGCAGTAAACAAAAGCAAAGCTAACGTTTAAATTCAATATGTTAACACATTATTCCCGCATTTTTAAAGAATGTGGACCTCTCTATTATTTGTCTAATATGCCATTTGAAGCTAAGCATCAAATTTTTAAAATTTTTGGTAATAAGAGCAGAATAAATATCTTCAATTCAATCATTATTATATTTAGAATATTCCACAAATGGCGCGGTAAACGCCATCTGTAGTACGATGCTACATTTTAGGATTACGTATGCTCCAACAAGGTCCATTCAAATATATGGATTTCTACTTGCTGAAACGAATCCTGTTGTAGCTAACCTCAGCGTGATAGGCACGTTACCATATTCGAATAAAATAATTCGAAATGGTCTGTATTCTATCGAATTATTTTATTGGATTATATTTTTGACGCATGGGAAGTTAAGCTAATTGTTCGATATGTTTCGCACCTATCTGCACCCCTCTTCTTAGATACTGTTACTACTACGTTCCGTTTATAATCCTCTGGGATTTTCCCCGTTTCATAAATGCGACCAACTAGCTCAAGCATACGATCTCTAACCTCTTGTCCTGCATGTTTTAGAATTTCCCCCTGTATCCCATCTACACCTGGCGCCTTATTATTCTTTAAATTTTTTAATGCTACATCGAACTCTTCTCTCATTATGGGATAACCTAGCTCATTTATTTCCACACTATCTTCCTTCTCTAATATATCTCCTAACTCAGGGCCTGCGTATAGGTTCTCTAAATATTCTTTCCACCTATCTGCCTTTTCCTCATTTTCTATCAAGATGACCCCTGCCTCGTTTTTTATATTATTACTACTGTATCCTACATCTCTAAAATTCCTTTTAATTATATTATAAGCCTCATCGGTTTTACCTACTTCACACTTTTCTTCTACTTCTTTACACATCCTATCAATCCACTGTTCCTTAGTTGCCCTACACTTCATCATTATTTCCCACTTTATAGCTTTATATCTTTTTTGCCCTTCTTCGTCTGTCCTGTTTTTGTATTTCCGCCTTTCGTCTATTAATCCTACAATCTCATTTGTTATCCAGGGTTTCCTACTTTCCTTTTGTTTAGGGCCTAGTATATCTGTAGCTCCTAACTTTAGGCACGGTTTAATACAGTTCCATTCTGTCTCTATGTCCCCGTCATTCGTTTCTCCCGCAGCCTTTAGTATTTCGTCTGTCTTTTTACCTAGCCCATCATGCGTTTCGTTACATTTTAGCTTTTCTAAGTCGAGACGTCTCCTACCATCCCTCTTTTTCAAAATTTTCAATTTAAGGTTGGTCTTCATAACTACTAAGTTATGATCTATATCTGCTCCTGGATAACTCCTACATTCCTTTACTTGATTTTTAAATCTTTGCCTAACAAGTATGTCATTTAACTGATATCTCCCTAAATCACCTGTCATCATCCACGTATAGCGCCTCATCACTGTAAGATGATGTTGGCATGTAGACCTGCACTAATACCGTTCTTACCGGCTTTGAGTTTAATTTAACCATAACTATCCTATCGTTTTTTTATGAATAACCTTTTACACTCTGCCCTACTTTCCCACGCATTACAATTCCTACCCCCGAATTACCTTCTACCAATCCTGTATGTATTACTCCAAAGTCCCCACTCCAGAAGTATCCAGCTTCGGGCCAACGGACTTCACTAATACCTACTATATCTAATTCTAGTCTATCCATCTCTACTTTTAAATTGTCTAATTTGCTACTTGCCTCATTGTTCTAACATTTCACGCTCCGACTCGTGAAATATTGCACCTATCCCTATTGCACTTGTCGATGACATCCCCCGAGGTAGTCCCCGCCCGGACATCAGAATGTGGGACTAGTTTACGTCCGGAGTGCTTTACCCCAAAGGACGCCATCATTTAATTTATAATTAGTACGTTGTACTAGGGATCATAATGTGGTGGTTTCCCGTTGCATCTACATCGCAGTATTGTGCATCAGAGTGCCATACCGATCATCGTGATCTCTGCCACCCTGAGTACTGAAAGAGCTGCTGACCCCTTTCAGGGACTTGTCTTAGTCTGGTTTCTCTTTAAGAACCCCTCCATTATGGTTAAACCTACGGTCCGGCTCCCTAAATCATCGAAACTCGCAAGCCGATCCACCCACTCTAGTTTGTACAAGAGTTTCGTCAAGGTTCAAGTCCCGTCGGATCGGTGTTGGAGCGTAATCCTAAAATGCAGCATCGTACTACAGATGGCGTTTGCCGCGCCATTTGCGGTATTTTCTAAAACGCGCTCTTAAGACAGCAGGTAAAAGTTAGTCTGTGTTCTGTAGGAGCTATCTGCGATGCGCTGATGAGATCCAAAAAGATCGAAATCGCGATCCGCGTCTGGCAGTTTCGACAAAATACATTTTTCGAATTAGTTTATCATTATATTTATTGAAATTAAGACAATATCTTAAGATTATCACAGCTACGAAGTAACTTACAACACAGACACACAAATCATTCACGTATCTGATCTTACTCATCACGTGAAATGCATTATGTCATTGTAGCTAATCATATTTAATATCCTCATCTTTTCGCTCTATACAGCCACTATATTTTCTACATATTCAAGAGGGTATAGCAAAGTGTACTACACTCCGCAATATTATTTTATTTTTCTTCTGTTTTTTAGAATTATTGTTAGTAATATATATATTATACCGATTGTTTGTATATATAGTTCCTAATATGACTTAAATGTAAAATTTAAGAAAATAATAAANAAATTTTAGAAAATAAAAAAATATTTCCTTAAAATAAACGTATTATTACGCAAATATTCTACTTATTTCACCCTTTCGTGTAGTTTAATTTCAACCATACCCTTTTGAATAAAATACTATGCAAATAAGTATTTCTAACAACTACTTAATGTCGTCCTATTTGCTAACAGAACACTTTGTGGTCACAAATACTTACTTTTACATATTCCTTTTAACTATTCGCTAGCGATACAATTTACCACAACATTCAGTCACGTATAACCATAGTTGTTATCGGTATTAACTATTTCAGCAGTACTACATTTGCCGTGGTAAAATTTACCAAACGTCATGTTTGGCGCATATATAACCACGACATATAGTCACAACTTACCCAAATAATGGTAATTTCTGCCATATTTTTTTCTCAGTGTGTACTGTGTATCGCAACAAAAATGCCACACACTTGGACAAACATGTTTTATAACTTAAGTAGGTAAATTACTTTTTACATCGAAGAACTAGTTTGACATGCGTCCTATTTTAGCCCTAACGGTGCCTTATAATTGAGTATGAAACGTAAATTTTTGGTTTGCATAGGTTGAGTGTTTGCTTTATATAATTGTTTGTAGGGAGCAAATGATAACAATGGTTTAATTAGGTCTATGATGGAATAATTTATTTTTGTACCCGTACCTGTTCCATATACAAACCTATCCCAAATACTTGTTTCAGAATTAAGTGCCTCATAGTGTTATTTGACGATTAACTGTGTCTGTCTTAATTACCGTAAAATCTACGTACTTCTGAACAATTTTAGAAAATGTAATTACTACCATGTGGAACTATTTTATTTTGCTTCGGCATGCATTCTTGCAAATACTCATGTGACATGACATAAGATTCCTGTGATTCGATTATGGTAACGTGCCAATCACGTTGAGGTTAGCTACGCCGGGATTCGTTTCAGCAAGTAGATATCCATATATTTAAATGGATTCTGCTTAACTTAAGACCAGATAAAAAAAATGAAATAAATAAGTTTAGCGAGTGTAACATAATAACAGAATAGAAAATGAGTAAACTTCATAATGCTACAACTGATGTAGTCGCTGAAATCCCAACTATAACGTGACGTTACGCTACTGAGGAGCTATTCCGAGCAGTCCGAGAATTTATTGACATTCAAAGTCACTTAACAAAAAGTCGGTGGCAAAAATCATATTTTCTTTCAACGGAATGATTGTTTATAGTTACTAATCTTTGTAATGGAAGTGATTTGATACCGATTGTCGATCTTATGTCCTAACCAAAATAAATGCATAAATGCAAAGATCTTTAATTATCTAAATTCTTTGAAAAAAGTTTTGACAAATTATTCTTCATCCTTTTTAGTTTTAGTAATTGAATAGGTTTCACCTAAAATTTTCTTTTATTGCTTTTTTCACCGTGCTACACATATAAGTACACCTATTAATTACACAGCCATGGTAAATGTGCATCTAATGAAATCCATGTATATGTTTATACGCATACATGGAAATGTTTCCCGTACCAGGCTATTACTGCATACCTCACTGAATCGTACAGAATTAGGATAATCTAAGCCTCATATCTTTGGGGCAATATCGAGGTACAAAGCAGAGAGATCAACTGTTTAATATTTGCACAACCGCAGCACTTTGAAGACAAACACTATGTCATCCCCCATATGAATGTACAATTCCTTTAGCTAAATACGTCTTATTAACAAGTGCACGAAGCAGCTTGGCTCTCGCATCTTTGTAATATGAAATTCGGTAGCCGTATACTAACGATGCATTTTCGCTGCATTATTTATGACACAAAACATTTAAAAAGTAAGAACGCCCTTTGAGAGTAAATTAACAGTATTAATTTAATCTTATATCTCTGTTACATATTTGTACGTAAAAGGTAAATAAGTTTGTAGTGTTCCTACTGCAACAAAGAAAGCGTAGTTTTTCTAGTATGAAGTGCGTATAAGTACTTAGTAGTTACACCTTTTGGAAACAATTTATGAATAAACCCCTCCCTGATACCTTGGAAATAAACAGGCTATGGTGTTTATAATTAATAATGCTCTAACCACACGTTCCTCGTGGCAATTGTAACATAAAATGTTATAACATTTTTAATAGCATTAAGAAATTTTAGTAATTTTAATGCCCATCTTGGCGAACTATAAATAGTTGCAGCGTGTAAATAATGTGTATATAATATCGATCGTACAAAAATTCAGGGTCAGTAGGTTAGAATCACTTGTCCGTTCTTCGTTTACTGTTGGTAATTACTTTTTCTTTAGTCCATTAATGTGAATTAACTTTTAATCTGGTCTCTGGCTTTACACACTATTGCTTTGTCACAAAGCTACTATATCCTCATTCATTTGAGGTACCTGTAGTGGAAAAAATTAGTTCAAAGATTAATTCACTTTAATGTATTGAAAACAGTACAAAAATTCTTCTAAAGTTCTTATTCTATAGCCTGTTTAATGTAGTGTTAAGGTGTCAATTATTTATGTTTTATTAAAAGTGACGAAGACGTTACTGGAAATACGATCTAAACAGAACTTGTGCACCGATTTTTAAAATCAGAATAATTGTTTTATAACGAATTTACATTAAAACTACACTTATAAACTGGACTGGAATACATACATTTCATATTTTTAAAATACTTTAGCTTGTACCTCACATTCCATTTTATTGTTTATTTACCTAATTAGTCTAAATTTTCAATGTTTCAATTTATGCGTGTTGAATTATTTTGAATAAGTGGAAGTCGGTTTTTACGAGAATAAACGTTTATTGTAATGGAATTACAATTTTATGTACTCTACTCGTAGTGTCACGGAATAGTATTCTTTTTATAAATATACAGTAACTATAGCAAACTAACAAACTAGGAAATTACATTAGAAGGCGCTGAATTTAAATTAACATTTCAATACTCTCTTCAAATTAGAGCCTTCTTTTATGTATAGCATAAAGTACAAAAAAATGAACTACTTAATTTATCCTTAGACAATGCTTTGGTAAACATATCAGCATATTGATTGTTTGCATTTACATAGTTAAGACTGGTAACATATTCATAATATTTTTCTTTAATAAAGTTATATTTAATATCTACAATCTACATGTTTGCAACGCTTGTGAAATTCACTATTTCTAATAACGTTAATTGCACTTTGATTGTCAATGTTTATGATCACAGGTTGTTGTTTATATTCACATATTTCCTGTAGTAGTTGTCTTAGCCACATAGCCTCTTTGGTGGCAGCACAAGCAGCCATGAACTCTGCCTCAGTTGTAGATAAGGCCACTGTTTGTTGCCTTTGGGAAGACCACGTAATGGCGGCTCCATTCTTAAGAAAGACATAACCAATCGTTGAGCGTCTTGTTTCAACATCGTTGGCGTAGTCAGCGTCACTGTACCCTCCTACATCAGTGCTGTTTTGCTTTGACATGTAGCACAATCCATAATCTTTAGTATCTTTTAGATACTTGAGTATTCTTTTGACGGCATTCCAGTGAGATTCATCATGACTATTTAAGAATCTACTCACCTGACTGACTGCAAACAAAATGTCTGGCCGGCTTACTGTTGCTGAATGTATGAGAGATCCTACGGCTTCTCTGTAGAGATATTTTCTTTCAGGTAGCCCATCAGCATTCATGAGTTTGACATGTGGATCAGCCGGTACACTGTTAGAGTTTGCTTCAGTCATATTAAACTTCTTTAATAATTGCTCAATATATTTGGTCTGGTGTATAAAAATATGATTATTAAATTTTTCAATTTGCGTTCCTACAATGCAGGAAAGAGGATATGTTTTGACATCAAAATCAGTTTGAAGATCATTATTTACTTCAGTTAAAACTGATTTATCTTTACAAAGTAAAAGACCATCGTCAACATATAGACACAACTAACATGTTATTCCTCTGGTTAGTCCAATGTAAATGCACTGATCTGCTTTACATCTTTCAAACCCAAATTTCTTTAAAACTAAATTAAATTTTGTATTCCAACATCTTGGTGCCTGTTTTAGTCCATATAAGGATTTGTTAAGTTTACATACCATGTTTGGGTTACAGTCCAATCTCTTTCTTCCAGGTCACCATCAGTAGTGATATCGAATTGGGTTATCTCTAAATTTTTCTGAGCTGCAGGTGATAATAATAATCGTATAGAGTCATACCTCACTGTCAGTGCAAAAGTTTCATCAAAATCTATCCCTTCTTTTTGTGCATATCCTTTTGCACAGAGCCTTGATTGTAACTAAGACCTCTTGGTTCATTTTTGTTGCGAAATACCCACTTACATCTGATAGGCTTGGTGTCTTGGGGTTTTTCTACCAATGTCCAAGTAACATTTTTAGAGTGTGACTCTAATTTTTTTTTATTGAAGTTTTCCACTTTTCAGATTCATTGGAGGTTAAAGCTTCTTTGTAATTCTGAGGAATAGAATTTATTTTTTCTTCACTGTAGCACAGGTAAGTCTTATCGTTATTTTCATTTAATTTTGATAATTCTCTGTTTCTTGGTCTCAGTATTATTTTAGAAGGTGTTGGTGATAGTTGAACATCCATATTTGGTTTATACTCGGGATCTTCATTATCTTCTTGGTCTGACATATATTCAATGATGTATCACACATTGTTTCCTTCTCTGACAGATTTATAGGAAGATAGTTTCTCTTTACTGTGGTTTCCAAGAAAACGGCGTCTCTGCTTTTAATCACAGTTTTGGAGACAGGTATTATAAACCTATACCCTTTTGTATTATCACAGTATCCGATGAATATAGCTTTCTGTGATTTACTGTCCCACCTCTTACGTTTTTCTAAAGCCGTTTTTGAAAAGTCATCTATAAATCTGATGAAGTATTTTGCACCACCAATGGAAGTGGTTTCCATTAGTCCACATATATCTGAATGTACAGTTTCAAGTAGATGTGTAGCTCTTGAATGGCCCGTCTTGAATGGAAGGCGTGTTTGTTTTCCTTCTAAACAAGTCACACAGGACAGATTGTCTTCTTTTCTAGATAATTGCACACCATTTGTATTTTCTTCAATTTTCTTTAAATCACTGAAATTGAGATGCCCCATCCGCTGGTGCCAGAGATAAATATCTTGCTTATCAACATCAGATATGTATGCTTGAATATTGTACAGATTTAGCCGGTACATATTGTTGATTAAGATAGCTGTTGCAACTATTTTCTTACGACTGTTAAAAATTACACAGCCTTCATTATTAAATTTCACTGCACCACCATGGTTTACAATCTGACTGACTGATAGCAAATTTGTTGCTAACTCAGGCACATATAAAACATTTTGAAGTAAAACTTTGTTACTTCGACCTCTGTCATCACAAATGTCCAAACTCAGCTGACCAGAACTTTCTACTGGTAAGGATTTGTTATCTGCAACTTTAATTGTCTTCACTGGTGGTACTGTTTCATTATGCAATAATTGTTTGTGTCTGGTCATATGCATTGAGGCACCGGAGTCTATATACCAGGCATCGCTGTTACTGACAGAAGCAATGAATGCAGCGCCATAGCTAGGACTTTCATGTTTCTGTTTTTGCTTAGACTTCCACTCTCTGCGTATATGACCATATCTGTTGCATTTGAAATAACGTGGATATTTTTGAGGTACCTTTTTGTTTATCTTTTTCTTTGAATTGGTTGCAAAGGCATTTGTATCACTGTTGCTCATTTTTACATCCTGTAGAATTTTAGCTTTAACTGAATCGGCACTTATATTCATACCAGAACTGTCGATCGCCATGATCATCGGTTTGTATGTCTCAGGTAAACCAGAGAGAGGCAGGGTTAAACAAACTTCCTTTGCTGTCCTCGCTTCTTGGATGTAAACATAATTCACGGAGTCCACTAACAGGATTACTTTAGATTTTGCTTTAAGATCACGTGTTTGGTTTTTCGGGTCGCCAGTTGGATTTTCTATACAATCCCATAACTCCTCATGTTCAAGATATGTTTTCACGGTAAATCTCTATGTAGAGTACTTATCGCGGCCAGTTAGTTTTTCTATCAAGGTCAGCGGGTTATTTGAGGACATTTTCAACACTTTTAAAATTCTATACTTTGACTTTTTTTCCTTTCCAGGGTTACTGGGCCTGTAACCTTTTGAATTATTTTGAATTAGTGGAAGTCGGTTTTTACGAGAATAAACGTTTATTGTAATGGAACTACAATTTTATGTACTCTACTCGTAGTGTCACGGAATAGTATTTTTTTATAAATATATACTAACTATAGCAAACTAACAAACTAGGAAATTACATTAGAAGGCGCTGAATTTAAATTAACATTTCAATAGTGCGGTTAGGATAAACTTTTAATATAGCTTTTCGATTAACTTATAACATTAATGTAATGTACTTTAAAAATGATGTTGAACAAAGATACGTAAAACATCTACCTTTATGGAACTAACATACATGGTGTAAAGTTATAGCGTAGCCGAAGAAAATGCACTAGCGGCATGTTGGTTACATGGGGAGGGGTGGTCTGAACGACTGCAACGACAAACCGTATCCGTAAACAGTAGTGCGTGTAGTACAATGTTAACGACGTGTTTATAAATTTGTAAATATTTTTGTATAATAAAGCTACTCACGGGACAAAATTTGACAAAAATTCCGCTGTCATTTTTGCGTTAAAACTAACGGTAGACAACTTCAATAGTTTATGAAAATTACGGATTTGTTTTTCATTTTTATTTCTTTACAATAGAAGTGAATTTCTCCCTCGACAGGAATCGAACCCGCGCCTCTGGTTTTACGCACCAGCACTCTAGCACTAGGTTACTAGGGGGTAACAGCAGCAACGGCGACGATACGTACGTAAGAGTATAGATTGCAGAATCGTCGAAGTAATATATAATCATTATTAGTAATAAGGCATTTGGATTTTTTCTTTTTGTGGGGTTAAATTCAATGTATTATTGAATTAATTTTTCAATTAACCTTATCCGCTACAGTTAATCTCAAATTAATGAGGAAAAATTCTCTTTTGAGTGAATAACCAAAGAAAATAATGTGCTGATCAGAAGGAAACGTACGGACAGAGGTAGACAATAGAGACTGACAGCACATTTCATTCACGGCAACTGAAAGCGTCGATTGGACCACTAACAAGAAGACGACTGATGGCGCCTTGGGGTTTCTAAGGCCTACAGAGGCAACAACGTCGGTGGTACCACAAGAATCGAAGTCTTGTGGGAATTAAGGAAAGCCCAGTTACCAATGTTGCTATAGGTGGCCCTATAGGAACAGATTTGGTTCTTTTTAAAGAGAATTGGATTGCTAGCTCTTAGCCAATTCAAGCGGCAGTTGACCTGATTTTTAGAGAAGAGAAAGCTCTAATTTTATTTTCTACTACAAGTGTTTTCATCAAAATGTAGCAGTTCGCAGTAATGTTAGCCTTAAAAATCACAATTTATAAACTATATTTATTTGTTTAAGTTACATCTTAGAAAATGCTAATAAACTTAACCTAGAATTCCAATCAGAATTCCACTTGATAAAGTCTTGGATCAACACATAAACATTTATAACAGTTACTTAAAACCTGATTGTATACTGAAACCAATTAAAAATAACAAATAGAATTGACCTTATGAATTCAATTAACTTTTCGACTAGTAGAAAATGATGAAAAACTAAACATGACGACTCTTGTCTGCTCTTACCAAATTAAAAATTTCTATAAATTCGGATTTAGCATCATTTTGGAAAAAAGTTTTTGAACTGAAAGTTATCTATGTTATTCGAAATTTTATAGGGTAGAACATATACGTGTACGACAGAAATTGACGATAATCCAATTACAAAAGAAGGTGTCATGTCGCTCATCAGGGAATGTGTAATCGATATGAAGAAAGCTTCAGTTAGAAGCGTGGAAGAATGGAATCTGAAATGTTCAGAATGTGGTAGGACTGGTCATTTTGTTCGGGACTGCAAGAAATAGAGTGGTCTTGGAATTGCGGTAAAATAGGGCACATAAGTTAAGAATGCCCCTCAAAGAAAACCCGGCAGTCGGAAAACTAAGATCAGCCAAATTTATGGGACACAAGTTGGCTCACTCTCACCAAGCCCCCGAAATAGTCATAATTTCAATGCGACGCTAACTCATTATTTAAAGAAGGCTCTATAAATCAGCACAATGTCAGAATAGTTATCGGTACAGGGGCATCCAACAGCATCGTTCAACCTAATGTGGCATCGAAATGGAGAATACGACCTTTGACTGATCTTAACTAAAGTTACCGGAGAGACTTCGCCAATCCATGGAGAAAGCAACGTAGAAATAAGATTTGGAAATGCGATCTTATCCGGTTGGGTATTGGTAGCCGACAAAGGTATAGAACTGACCTAAATCTGAGTACTTCCACAATGCGCATCGGTGGAAAAGAGATAGTAATGTCATATCCTAAAACGAAGCTCGCTGCCTACAAAGTGATCGTAGAAGAAGATGGAGTAATACCGAGTCACCCCGAGGACATTGCAAAAGTCAAAATAGACGACAAAATCGGAGGATTGGTGGGGGTAGTTGAACCAGACAATTATGACTTGACAGAGAAATAGCCAATTTGAAAGACTTATAAGCAAAAGATCTGCTAAGCCACAGAGTGGGTTGTATTTGAACCAGTAGCTGAAATCCACCCTAAGACGAAAGCGTCATTATCAGAACTGGTGAAACTGCCAAGTAACCATCTCAACGACAATTGGAAAAACTTTTTGGCTGTTTTCAACACGTCTTTGCCTTGTTATGTCAAGAGTTTGGTAGGACCAAATTAACGTAAAGTTCAAATGTTTTCGAAAGCACGTCACTAGGCCGCACCCCTAGCCTGCAAGAAATTGTCAGCCGCAAGCTTGAAGCTGAGTCCCAAGTGGTGCATGGTGTTTAGAAGAGAAGTGAAATATGATCGATCCCGACAAAATGTACGAGGTTGACCCATATCGAAGGATCGTCACGAACTTAGAAGTTTTCTGGAACTTTGCTCTTACTACCGCAGATTCATACAAAGATTTGCCGATATAGTTTGACCACTACATAGAATTACAGAAGATGGAGTTCCACTCCATTGGACATCCGAATGTAGAAAAGCATTTGAACGTCTAAAGATTACACTCTTTGGAGCTCCAATCTAGACGTACCCACAGTTCAGTGAACCCTTCATCGTTGGTGCCGTAATGTGGGGTTTATTGGTGTGTTATCCCAAATACAAGTTGGAACGGAGAAGGTCCTCGGGTACTTTAGTAAGGCACCTTCGAGAGCTGCTGGCTATGGTTAAAACCAACGAACAATTCCACAAGTACCTATATGGACGGAAGTTTCGCTTAAGAACGGATCGCGCCTTTGTGAAGTAGATACTGCACTTCAAGAGTCCAGAAGGATAGCTTGCACGATGGTTACAACGACTGCCAGAGTACGGGTTTGACATCGAGCATCACCCAAGCAAACAACACGGCAACGCACTATCTCGGAGACCTTGCGTGAAAAATTGCCAACATTGTACATCTGTAGAGAAGAAGGAGGAACTGGCATCGATCTGTGGTGGTGTAACCACCGTTCAGTCCGAGGGATTTTGGGAACATAAGGCATTATTCAGAGGAAGGACGAAGGCATCGGTCCATTAGTGAGATGAAAAGAAGCTGGAACCTCAAGACCATCCTGGGCAGATGTAAGTCACCTAAGTCAAACAACGAGAAGCCATTGGAAGCAGTGGTCTTCCCTTAACTTGGACCACGACGTTTGGAAAAGATTCTGGGAAGGTCCAGATGGAACCAGAAGTAAGCTCCAAGTAGCACCTCCGAAGAAAAGGATTTCAAAAATCTTAGAAGCAGACCATGGCGAAGGAAATTTCAGCGTTCCTAAGACTCTAGGTAGCGATTTTATTGGCCACGAGGTAGAACTATTAAAACCAGCACAAAATGTAAGGCAATTAATTTCATAATTTATGGCTAAGGCGATTAATACACAAATTGATAATTTTATACATATATTCGTGTTGAAGTGGTTTCCTGTAACAGGCGTGTGACAGGTGGACTAAACTACGGAAGTGATTACGACTGTTTCCTTCAAGTATCTTTAGTGTGAATGTATAAAACTAAATCACAATAAACTGTATTCCCAATAAACTCTTACCAACTCAACCATGAACATTTCAGTCGACTAATCCATAGAATGTGAAGGTTTTCCATCCATCTGCAGACTGGACGTATGCGATGTCTCTAAGATCATATAGTTTGTCTTCGTCTTACTCATTGACAAATATACAACTATTTGAAAATTAGGTGACATGATTCTGATTGCGTATTAACTTAAACAGTATTTAAGATTCAACTGCGTAATAAAATATATGCGGGAAGGTATCACTTACCTTATAAACACAAACAATTTTCTAATACAATTTGAGATTTGAAATTCAAATAATAAAATATTAACCAAATGAAAAGCAAACTAAAATAATTAAAAAATGTTGTGATCTCAGAAAACATAATTATGTTACCAGTTAAAAATAAACAAAAAATAGAACATTTGTTAGAATGTTGGAACACCGGGTACTGGAGGATAGGATGCAGACTTCTATCGGTTTCAATAGAGCCTTTAAAATTTGCGGCATTCTATTTGTTAGCCGTTTAAGGACCTAATACACAGTGAGGACACGTGAGTTGAAATTAATTCATTTATAATTTAGGGGTTTGTTCGGACACGTCGATTTTTATTAGAGGCGGTTTTTGACACAGTAAATTCACTTATACAGGGTGGCCCAAAAATAAGCAACTATCACCGACTTCATTTTTTCAAATGAAAGAACTTATTTTTTATTACATTTTTAAATTCTGCTTGAAATTGTAACTATGTTTCATGTACCACATCCTATTCTTAAAGTCAGTAGTTGTCGATTAATTAAAGAATGATTTTTGTCACCTTTGGGAAGACGCGTAGATAGGAACAAACACATTTAAAATTGAAGCGTTTGTTATTTGGAAATTTATTAAGCAACAGAACAACAATTTATTTAGTTAATTAACCATTAACTTCCTGACTATAGACAAGTCTAACTTGAAGGTCTGGTAATACTTTAGCTAATGTTTGAGGCTGGATTTATTGTATTAATATTTTCCGTTTTTTTTTAAGTGGACCTTTGATTTCAAATAACTCCATAGAGAAAAATCTGTCCTGGAAACCTAACCATTCGATAAGCTTCCCTTTCCGATCCATCTATTTGGGAAAATATTGTTAAGGTAATTTC
This sequence comes from Agrilus planipennis, assembly GCF_000699045.2. Lineage (NCBI taxonomy): Eukaryota > Metazoa > Arthropoda > Insecta > Coleoptera > Buprestidae > Agrilus > Agrilus planipennis. Next base: position 303,177 of record NW_020438958.1, read on the forward strand.
ATACTATTTGCGAATAGTATGGGGGCGCTCCATTCTGTTGCAACTATACTGAATTTGCTGGTATATTTGCGTTCTCGGCTTTTAGGTAAAGCGCAGTAAACCTCGGTTTTATGTACTTTTGTAGTAGGTCTAAGAACATGAAACATACTTAAAATTCGATGCAGAATTTAAAAATGTAATAAAAATAGGTGCTTCCATTTGAAAACATAATGTGGATGATAGTCACTTATTATTGGGTCACCCTGCGTACATGAATGTACCATAAAAAAACCGCAACCAAAAATTAAGTCCGACGTATCCAAGCGTTTTTACAAAAAACGAATCCCTGATTTTTAAACGAATTTGTTCCAACCCACGTGTCTTCGCTGTATGTCAACTACAAATCGAGTGGTTCTGAGTATTGTGCAAGGTTTATGAAGATGGTAGTGTTTGCGTTGATATAATATTTTCGTTGAAAGGAACTGCTGCCCTCAAAAGCAAGCCTTAGATATCTCTTATATTGAACTTCTTAGCAACTGCTCATGTGTGATTGTTAGTAAGCTGTTTTCGACTTGTAGTTCCGATCTTAAAGTGAATCCCAAAGATGTTTCTCTCAAATGCGTTCATCGTTTCATGAATGTAGTTTGATAAGACGAATTCTCAAGCACACTTATTAAATTTGACGTACCCGTTCTCAAATTATATAGTGATGTTGATAAAGTCTGAAATGTTGATCTGTCAGTTATTTTGAATAGTGAAACAGATGAAGAATTTATTTTTTTATAGTTTTTGCAGAGACTTTGTTGATTGTATACTAATGTATAAGTTCCTGTTTGCTTCACTGGTACAATGTTAGTAGGTATATCTAAATCAGTTAGCGATCGTTTAAATAGGGACGTTGAAATTCGAATTCAATTTTAAATTGAACAATCACGTGGGGATGGTTTCTTTGATATTTTCTTCTTTTCCGAAAAATAATAAGGTAGAAAAATATGTTTATTGACTATTTAATTCTTGATTCTTAATGATTTTAAATTAAATACAATATTTTCACACATAAAGTAAGAATGCACCCCACATTAAATATTTATCTTACTATTAGTGAATTTTCTGAATCCTATGTGGTATTTCCTTATAAGTATCATATTAATTATAAAATTTATATTCAACAAATTACATTTCCAAATCAGTATAAATTAGGTTTTTTTGAGTAACAATACTAAGGATTATCACGAAAAAAGGGACTTTTACATGATGCACGATTATTTCGTGGAATAATTATTCCTTTGCGAAAATATATCTGAAGTTTAAATTCTTCTGTTATAACAGCTTAATGAAATCGTCTTCTCATTTTGAGAAATATTTTCCCTGAATGTTACTGTCGGTTCGTCGGAATCAGTACTGATTGGTGTGCTTAATTGACTGTCAGCTCTTTCTATTGAAGTGGCAAAATGACTTGAACTAGGACGTAGTTGTGATCAACGATATCTCAAGTAGCAAGAACCGCAGGTCTTATTTTTAACGCATAGAGTACAGAGTAAATTGCTGACGGATTTGCAGAAGATTTGACTAATTGTCCTAATTCTTTCGGAAGAACAATGACGTTGACTCCCGACATACTTTGAAAACGATATAATATAAACCGAAACGGAGCTTACTTACAAAGCTTAATTAAGATACGAACGAAAGTTGACCAATCATTCATCTTTCTCTCCCTCTTCATTCCAGCTCTCCCCGTATCCCGGATTCCTACGATCCTAAATCCAAATCGTGAATCAATCATAGCGAAGAAACTTTACTCAAGAATGGAGATCTGCGAACTGCTGATGTAATAATATGAGATGTTGGGACAAAGGTTCCGATCAGGGAAATTAGCTTATAAATAAACAACCTGAACAAGACGCGAAATTTTGATGGTAAGAGTAATAGAGGAAAGGACGCTCGTAAAACACTGTCAAGGCCAATAAACATAAACATATCTAAGAAACGTAAACAAACATCGAGAACGAAATAAAAATGCTATTTGGGGCAAAGAAAACGTACAAGTGAACGATATACAGTCAGTCACAGTTAAAAAATTATGGCAAAATGGTTATTTATACAATTTTTGTGAGCTCTTTTAAGGACCCTACAAGTCATAACAGCGTTGTTAATAGGATTTCTAAACGACAAAAAAGTTAGACTTAGAATTACTTGCAATTTAAAATATCCAAAAGTAGCGACTTTTTATTGCTAATCGTAAGGTACATTAGATAACATTTTTCTTAACATACACTATAAAACACAATTTAGCACAAGTAAAATTATTGCTTTTGTAGTTCTTCAAAAAGTCACCAAAAAGTTGGACGAAAGATGTGATGTTGTATAAATACGTAAATACTTAAATGTTAACATCCCCTTTTCGAAAATTAATTTAAGATGGAATGCGATATGAATAAAACATGTTATATAATTATTTGTATATTTGTAATGAATATATTTATATTAACAATATTACAAATTGTTAAGTTATTATTTCCAGAGGAAGGATATTATTTGTAATAAGAAATGTTTAAACTAAACATGAGTGAATTTATTTGAATAATTAATTGACAAAACAAATTATTTATTTATATTGATACACACACTATGATCTACAATATCATCAAAAATAATAAATGCAATTAGCGTGACGTGCGTATTTGACGGAATGATTTGAATCTAACACTCCCCTCTCAAATCGTACGTCACTAGAATCTGTCAGTCTTCTCAGTCCTAGTTTATGAACACAATTTTCACGGTTTACACTAGCCAAGGGCTTCGTTAAAATATCAGCCACCGTTTCCTGTGTGGGTATGTGTGGGTATGTGCTGCACATCCACCAACTCATCTTTGATAGTCCCTCTAATGAAGTGAAACTCAATATCGATGTGTTTCGTTCGTTTATGGGATGTTGGCTATGCATTCAGCACCTCTATTGTCAGTGAAAACTCTTAATGAAGATAATTGAGAGTATAAAAAATGGTGAATCTGGCAGTAAGTTGGCACAAATATATGGTGTCGGAACTTCTACGATATCAGACATTAAAAAGAATTCTGATTCCATAATGAAATTCACCTGCGCGCTTGAGCAAGAAGATGGAAGCTCGCAACGTAAAGTCATGAAAAAATCTCAAAATGAAATTCTGGAGAATGCAGTTTTTACTTGGTTCTTACAAAAGAGAGCATGCGGTCAGCCCATATCTGGACCTCTGTTATGTGAAAAAGCATTGGATTTTAATCAAAAACTTGGTGGTGATACTTTTTTCAAGGCGAGCTGTGGATGGTTAGCGAGATTCAAATCCAGACATGGAATTCGAGAACTGGAGATTCAAGGAGAAAAACTGTCTGCTAACGTTGCATCAGCCGACTCTTTTGTAGACGAGTTAAAAGAATTTCTAGATGAAAAAAAATACGATTTAGATTTTGTATACAATGCGGACGAAACAGGTCTTAATTGGAAAGCTCTACCAAGCAGATCATTAGCATCGCGACGTGAAAATGCAGCACCGGGGCACAAAGTGAGTAAGGACAGAGTTACAGTTATGGTTTGCGCAAACGCTAAAGGAACACATCGATTGCCACTGCTACTTATTGGTAAATCAAAAAATTCGCGCTGTTTCAAAAATGTTAAAATACCCTTAAAGGGCATGGAATAAATTATTAAAATTAACTCTATCTGATTCTTCAATTAAACCGCACGACGATTTTAAAGAAATAACCGAAGCAATGTAAATTCTTGGCATTGGTGAAGGGTGCGATAAAGAAAATATTATGGAGTAGCTGAACTGCGATAGTGAAGACCCTGGATTCCAAATATTAACTGATGAAGAAATCATTGAAGATTTAAACAGTAACGAGAGAGAAGATGAAGAAGAGACTGAAACTGGGGATGTATGTCAAGTACCGTCTCACGCAGAAGCTTTTGAAGCTCCAGATGTTTCTTTTAAGTGGTTTGAAAGACAGGACGAATCGGATCCCATACAGTTGTTACAACTGAAGCGCATCAGGGACTTGGCTGCGTGAAAAAGATGTGATTCATTACGTCAAAAATCTATAACAAGTTATTTCCAACCAAAATTTTAAATTACATAGGTATTATGTAATTCATTATCTATCGTTATAGCTCGTTTTTTATATATCGTATTATCTAAGTAAAACCCATTACATAATAAAAAATTATTAAAACTTAAATATTATTTGATTTGCTTTGAAATCGGTTATCCGGATTTTCGATTATACGGAATACCCCTGGTTTTAATTGATCCGGATAATCGGGATTCTACTGTATAAATAAAGGGGTATTCCATGAGATACGATGAGACCATCTGTTGTTTTCACCTTTTTTGAAATTGGGGGGAGGGAGTTCCTTTCACTCCTCATCATGTAAGCTTTTCTCTCCAAGTATACACATGACGTTTCTTTAATAAGGTATAAAGGCAATAATTTTGTTAGCGATGAATTGCACGTTGGCAATTTGCAACACAAAAAAAAGGATTCGCTTTTTAGTTGTTGCCACTTATAATAAAAACAAAACGGACACTGGTAACTTAAAACACGTTTATTGATAAAATCCTTCGGAGAAGTTTCGTCAACAACTATATTATATTTTGTAGCAACTGTATAAAGCAGGTAAGTTAAAAGTGGTGTGCACCGTGGAAAGGTCAGTTGCTATCTCTCGTCATTTCTCATTTCTTGAGGGTTTGACCGATCGGTTACAAAAATACTTAGGTACATCTGGAAACCCCCAAGATAATGAGATTCATGTTTCCATGGATACGAAATACATATTACCTGCTTTCAACTGTTGGCTATAATAACA
>NW_020438958.1:314712-318442 GCF_000699045.2 Agrilus planipennis
GTTTGTTTGAGCCGGCCTTTATGATACAGGTATCCATATCAAATCGCTCGAACAACTTTGTCGGAGTTTGAGATATTTTCATAGGAATTTTCCTATTTACCCTATCGATCTTATTTTCTTTACAATGTGTACAAGCATTGATTACATCACTTAATATATTTTTCATATTAGGAAACATTATATTTTGTTTAAGTCTATGTAAAGTTTCGTTTATGCCTTTGTGAGCATTAACGGGATTTGAATGAAATTCTTGGCAATAATTGGTCCAGATATCTTTTAGATTAGGAAAAAGAAATAATTTCGATAAATAAATTGTACCGGTATAATTTTGTAATAATTCGCTATTTTTACAATCTTCGAGCCACTGAGAGGAATTGGCAATAAAAAGAATTATATTATTGGGAAATAAAGTGGTTATAGCATTTAGTGTTTCATTCACATCAATTTTTGAATCGTCAAAGAAAACGTATTGATTATTACTAGATTTAGATGAAGTAATTTCTATCTCGTGAGAAATATTTTCTAAAGGAGTATCAAGAAGAATAGCTTTACATTTTAATTCATTACCTGCAAGAGGAATACAGATAATTTCAGTATCTGGGGGTATGTTATTAACAATTTGTATGCCATCATACGTGGAAGTTAATTCTTTGATTAGATTATTTTCTGTTTGTGGGGATAATGGTTCTATATTAATTTCGTCTAGATTTAAACTTTCGATGAGATCTTCGTAAGAGGATGGACTTGAATCTGAAGAATTGGTCTCAGTTAAATAAATTCTGGATAGTGCATCAGCATTAGAGTTTTGTTTGCCGGGTTTGTGAATTATTTCATATTCATACTCCGACAATTTCAATCTCCATCTTACAAGTCGGGAAGCGGGATCAGAAACATTAAATAACCATTTTAAGGCTGCATGGTCAGTTATCACGGTGAATTTTTTTCCGAAAAGATAAGGGCGGAAATGTTTGACACCCCATACAACTGCTAAGCATTCACGTTCAGTGGTAGAATAACGTGTTTCTGCAGGATTCAATGTCCGGCTTGCGTATGCTATGGGCAAGTGATTTTTCAACGATCCTTGGGATAGTATCGCACCTATAGCGTATTTACTAGCGTCTACAGTTAGGAAGAAGTCTTCATCGAAATTAGGATATTGCAAAACAGGGGCATGAGTTAAATCATATTTGAGGGCTTCGAATGATTTTTGGCATTCACTAGTCCATTCAAAGTTAGTATCCTTTTGTAGTAATTGCGTCATAGGTTTTGCCTTTTTTGCATAGTTAGGAATAAATTTGCGATAGTAGCCGCTGAGGCCTAGGAACCCGCGTACTTGTTTCTGTGTTTTGGGAACAGGAAAATTACTAACTGTAGATATTTTGTCCGGGTTGGGTTTAATTCCATCGCATGATATGATGTGTCCTAGAAAATTAGTCTCTTTGCGGAGAAATTCCGATTTATCCAACTGGATTTTGAGATTATGAATTTTTAATCGTTCGAAAACGTTTCGTAATTTTGAATTGTGATCTTGCAGAGAGGAACCGTAGACAATAATATCATCAATGTATACCATACATTGATGAGGATTTAACCCGTTTAAAACCATGTTCATTGCTCGTTGGAAGGTACTGGGGGCGTTTTTTAACCCAAATGGCATTTTCGTGTATTCATATAATTTCCCGTTTGCTGAAAAAGCTGTTTTCTGGATGGACTTCTCGTCCATTTTAATCTGGTGGAAGCCAGAAGTTAAGTCGAGCGCGGAGAAATAAGTAGCCTTACCTAAAGAGTCTAATATTTCATCTATATTAGGGAGGGGGTATTTATCGGAAATAGTTTTTTCGTTAAGTTTCCTATAGTCCACCACCATTCTACGTTTAATTTTATCTGACGCATCTTTCCTTTTTGGTACTATCCATATGGGGCTAGACCAAGGGGAGAAAGATGGCCTTATAACACCTTCTTTTAAGAGTTTTTCTATTTGTTTATCTACTTCTTCTTTATGGCACGGGGGATAGCGGTAATTTTTTGCAACTATAGGTATCTCATCGGTAGTAATTATTTTGTGTTTGAGTATATTAGTGGATGATAATGTATCATGACCTTCGAGATAAAATATTTCGGGATATTCTGAGATTAAAGAAAATATCGAACTTAATTCTTCAGTATTCATATGTTCGGAACGTATTTGTTGTTTTAATTTTTCTATTTTTTCTTTTGTTGAGAAATTATTGCTGTTAAATGATTTGATATTGTAAATATTGGGTTGGCTAATTGGATTTAAATATAAATGTTCAATTTCTACTTTTTCTTCATTTTCGGATAAATTAATGCATGTTAAGTAAATGTTTTTATTGTATCGTATTGTTCTAAGTTAATTTTAATTACCTGTTCTTCTTCACTTTCGGATAAATTAATGCATGTTAAGTAAATGTTTTTATTGTATCGTATTGTNAGTATTGCTTACAATTTTTACTTATAACCTACAGTCTATTTTTTTTATGAAAGTAAATTCAAATGGGAAAACTTCGTTGGGTAGATATTAGGATATAATTAGGCACAAGGGCCTAATGAGGAAGACACATTAGGTCCGCAAAACCCAATATTCATATGTCACTAATTACAGCCTAATGTTGCCCCAATGAGGTTTTCCTAATTAGGCATGAAGACATGCGTTACTTGTGTGATTATGCGGTTTCCTCATTATGCCCTAATCCTGAATTAGGCATGCCTAATGCGAACCTCTTGACTACCGAACTGTAAATTCTAGTCGGGTAGTTGACGCAAAAACACTGTTCAATCTTAAAAGATATTTTCTAGTTTTATGATTTGTTTATTATCTTTTTGTCATGCACCTAGTAGCTACATTTAAATTTAAATTGAACAATACACTATTAAAGTTGTAAATATTTTCGTTTATTATTATATATTAGCGGTCATTTAAGCAAAATTTCCATTTACTGTAAATTTAATTGCTGCTACAGTTGTTCTTGAAACGATGTATTTTTCGAAATACGGCAATAACCTCTACACTGACGTGGGTACCTAAATATTAAAATTAAAGTAAGGGATCTAGATCGTCACCATACACGTACACAATATTTACCTACTAATTTACGTAGCCTTCAGTTACTGTGTAAATAGTTTCCATATTGTGCAGCGTAAATAAACGCATAAAAAGAACACCTGTGCAGTTATTTCCAAACGAGAAAATACAAAGGGATTATTCTTATAATAATCGGGAGTATCTCGCAACATCTTGATAAAGTCATGTTTATCTAAAATTGATCCTTTATTGAAAGAATTTCAAGATCTTAATTGCCAAACTTTTACATTAGATGACTCCGTAGAGGTCGCATTTGAAAAGGAATATTAATCATTTGAAGATTTGACTGCTATTTTAACTTAATTATTATTTTATTAATTAATTAATTAATAATTAATCTTACGAAATAAGCTGCCTGTTGACTAACAATTTAGTAATGTTAAAAATAGGTCACATATCAATTTACTGGTTTACATTTTCAACAGTAAATGCGAAAATTCATTGTCTTTTTGCGATACATTCACACTGTGATTCATAATAATTCAGAATTATCTAATATTCAAAAATATCATTAATTAAAATTGTCTCTTGTCATGTTGTTGATGATTGGGTACTTCTAGCGATACTTATAACACTGCTTGGGAGTTATTAAGAGATAGATATGAAAATAAAATAAAATAATTCGAA